>NC_051181.1:8735208-8908514 GCF_013339695.2 Rhipicephalus sanguineus
GGCCTTATACATCTTCTGTTAGTACATTAAGAAACCAATAGAAGTACTTATTTGACCAATACAACTTCTATTGGTCCAATAAGACACCAAAAGGCAGCTCCTATTTGAGCAATACAACTTCTATTGGTCCAATAAGACACCAATAGGCAGCACCTATTCGACCAATACAACTTCTATTGGCCCAATAAGACACCAATAGGTGATGGCTATTGGTATCTATTGGTACCAATAGAAGTCTTATACAACCAATACAGCTCCAATAGATGTCCTATAGAACCAATAGCGATTTTCTATTGGACCAATAGAAAATCCTATTGGTATTTTTGCTAGGGATCTGAGCTTCGTGCTGCATGCGGCCGCCAGTCTGCAGCTACTCGAAACCAAAGAACTTGTCGTAGGGGGCGCTTTTTAGCACCGTTTTCGCAGCGCCGCCTGGGCAGCCAGTCAGGCCTATAAGCATCATTTGCCGGCGGGAAGCGCGCGCGAGCCATCGTCTCAGTACGCGCTGTCTGCTACTCACCGAACATCGCAGGCCCGAAGTCTTCGTCGCGGAAGTGCTTGTTGCACACAAGACTCGTAGCGGATGGCTACTTGCCGGTTCTTAGCTTTACAACCCATGCTTCACGCTGTTTCTTGTCCCGCGGTTACCAGTGCAGGCTGACACCCAGGTAGCACACATGGTCTAGAAAACGTTTTTTTTAGGGATAAATGGGATAAAACGGATTCTAAACCAATTTTGACGTTTTAAAAACGTCACAGAAAATCCGTATTATATCCGTTTTTGATAACGTCTAGAAAACGCATTTTTTAAGCCCATTTTGGTCTGAAACGTATATTTCATGACGTTTTTTCGATTCTAAACCAATTTCGACGTTTTAAAAACGTCACAGAAAATCCGTATTATATCCGTTTTTGATAACGTCTAGAAAACGTATTTTTTAAGACCATTTTGTTTGGAACGTATATTTCAAGACGTTTGTTCGATTCTAAACCAATTTCGAAGTTTTAAAAACGTCACAGAAAATCCGTATTATATCCGTTTTTCATAACGTCTAGAAAAGGCATTTTTTGAGACCATTTCGGTATGGAACGTATATTTCAAGACGTTTCTTCGATCCTAAACCGATTTCGACGTTTTAAAAACGTCTTGTTCGTGACGTCTAGAAGACGCACTGTATAAGACGTTTTGTCGCCCAGCAGCGGACTGCGCGCCACTTGGCCCATGCATGCATGGGCATGCATGAACCACCGCGAATTGAAATTTGAACTCGAGCCTGCGCACGCCATCTCTCATTGCGATAAAGAAAGTAACGCGCAAAAGGATAAAGGCGTATGGTGTCTACATTGCATCAGCAATAATGAAGACTTCAAAGTTCGTTAACCAGTAAACTTTACGTAATTTACTGTAATTTACTCGCAGCGATAACCGTCTAACTTCCGCACGAAGGCCTTAGCGCTGACTGTATCCATCCGCGCGGCCGTTGCTTCAATGTCAGTTAAACTCGGCGATTTCGCATGGGCGGTCGAGCTCACCGGTCATGCACTCTTTTTCTATATTTCGTGCTTGTGTCGTGGTTCGTGGAGGATATAAACGCAGCTGTGAAGAAACTATACCTCGCTGCGTGTTAGACTTGTGGACCCGAATGCAAGTATGTCTGTGTGGAGCAACTGTTACTCTGACTGACGGTTAGAGTCCCGTAAGATTCTCTGTGGAAAACTTCACTCATCAGCTTGCGCGCGGGGACGCGCTCGCAAGTTCCTTTCTTCTATGCTCGAGGGACGGGCGTGGTTACTTTGATGTGCGATTAGTTTTCCGTGGATTTGCGGATACTGTAAACCACGGGCTTCTGTCATTTTTGAAGGTAAGTTCATTTTTACTGCATTGGCGCTCAGTATTTGAGAACTATGACAAATGAAAAAGCGTGTTCCGTTGCATCACGGGCTGCATGTGTGACATGTTTCAGCAGTACGTGATTGCGGAATTTATTCAGTATACATGATAAGGCTGTCGAAACGTAAATGCACGTCATGGTTTCCGTCCATGTTCGAACGAACATGAGCGAAAACTGTATGTATATTTGTTCACCCAATTTCAGCACATTTTTTTCTTGGCCGCTTGATGAGGTAGTTTCAATATATACGTTAGCTTAAGCTACGTGTGCCGCGTAAGAAGCAGTTTTAGAATGGGGTACGCAAAGTTAGCGTTCGTTGGGCGCATATGCTATTTCCGCCACTTAACGTGAGTACGCAAGGGATGGCGTGCGACGCATGCGGAGTAGCCAGTTTTACAATGGGATACGCAGATAGCGTTTGTTATGTACAGGCTGTTTCATACTTAGGGGAAATCTCGGAGCGCCTGGCATCGCGGTGCGACTAGCGCTGCAATCGCGCGTCGGCAGCAGCTCGCGCGTGCGCAGACGCTTCAAGGGTATAGAGTTGTAGTACATCTGCGCACGCGCGAGCTGCTGACGGCGCGTGGTTCCAGCGCTGGCCGCATCACGATGCCACGCGCTCCGAGATTTCCCCTAAGTGTGAAACAGCCTGTACGTAGCGTATAATGCATGCGCAATGGCGATGAACGAACGCAAAGCTTTGCGCATCCAATTTTAAAACTGCATTGTTGGAAGTTACGGCATGTGTCATCTGTTTTACTGTGTCACTGAAGTTTGTGGATGCGAGAATCTTTGCAGCGACAGCGTACTGGTTCATGGTTTCTTCCACAGTACTAGCTGCATGTAACGAGAGGCTGGTCACGCTTCTCCGTTAGTTGCGAATTTCTGAGGGCATGAGTGTCAAAGACGCGTTTCACGGGAGGAGTTCGGCATTTTTTCTCAGTGCTGCCTTGACTATCTCGATGCGCTTTCGGACTTCTGATTTATGTTTCCCCTACTCTGTTAACCTCCTCCTTTCTCGGTAAAGCCTGCAGCTCTTAACAGAACCAAGAGGTTCTCTTGCGCGTCTTTTGTGCCTGGTTAAATATAGCAGGCTCGCTCTCTGTCGCCGTACGGTGTTATCGAGTTTTCATCTTTTCACAGCGTCCTATTTTAGGTATAATAGCAAATAATGAAATGATCTTTCCTCCTATTTATTGCAGGTGGTACTGCCCTAGATGTTAAGAGACGCACCTGCTTAAATATAGCAGGCTCGCTCTCTGTCGCCGTGCGGTGTTATCGAGTTTTCAACTTTTCACACCGTCCTATAGGTATATTACCAAATAATGAAATGATCTTTTCTACTATTTATTGCAGATGGTACTTGCCCTAGATGTTTAGAAACAAAGGCTACACCAACTAAATTATTACTTTCTTCTTTTTGATGGGCTGACTGACAGGTTTTAGTATGAAAAAAGATGGATGTAAGAGATTGACATTTTCCTCTTTTCCTTGGAAACTTTCAAAAACAAAAGGTCACAGTTGGTAAAGCAGTTAACTTTTTTGAGCGTCTTTGTTTGTCGGCATCTTCAAGAAACCGCACTAGGGCTATTGTGCTAAAATATATTTCACGTGGAACGCTGCCGCAAGCTGCTAATGGCACAACAACGTTCATGTGTATGCTATTTGTAGTGTTCTTTGCAGATTTCCTGATGTGCCTAGTGATTTCCATCAAGTACCTGTCATGAAGCCATGTGTTCAGTCTGACTTGCCACACATTGTGATATTCTGACACTGAGAAATGTGATGTACTAAGTGCAATACCCTGATCTGTCTCTGACAATACTGAGTTTACAGCTGTGTGCTTATTGAGTAAAAAATGGGGAAGAGTCCCAATTTCTTTAGCTGATGTGTCTTATAACAATAATTTGTTCTTTTAGCCTGACATTTTCTAATGGGCATCATAAAAGAATCATGTTTTTTTTTTATCACGCTGGTATTTTCATATTCCTAATTTTTATTTATTCATTTTAGTATGTGGCTCATTCATTGTAATTTTTGCGGTCGTTTCGATTAGTTTTCTGTTCATACATTTTGTTTTCGCGCTACAGTTGGTTTAGTTGAACTTTTTGTTATATGTCGCTGTTTTTACAGTGCTCATATTTTCTGCTAGCCATGGCACATTTAAGCTTAAGTGTGTGCTCTCTAGGGATGTCAGACCATAATTTCTGTGATAAGTTTTGTACGCTGCATTTCGAAGCATGAAACCGTTACTCCTTTAGTGGGCCCCGTTGAAACACGTATGCTGCATCCACAAATATTTTTAGCTAACGTCTAAAATGGCGCCTTTTGTTCCCAACGTCTATCTTACTTCTGTAATGATGCCAGAGCTTTTTCCAAAATTTGTTTTCAGTGAGAAATGTTCCAACAGAGGCATGCTGTAAGAACGTTCCTAAAAGTTTCATTTTGTGACAAATACACTTCAGCAACAGTGATTTTGCAAGCAATTTACGTTCTTTTTTCATTACGCATTCTTGGCTCGGTGGGCCAAATATTATTTTGCAGTTTTGTTTTGGTATTAGTGATTTCAACACATTGGAGACGATTTCCTTTAACTGTGGTCTTAAGTAGCGCTACTGAACGATTGTTTTGAAACGAAGGGAGACACACACCAGGTGCTTGATGCATGCCTCCTTCCTGCTTGGAATGCTGTGTTGGAGCAAGATGGCGAGTTGGGCCTGTTGGTTTACGTTCATGTTTGGAAAATTAGGTTGAAGCACACTGAAAAAAAAAAACGTGGACAGTAGAAGTGGACAGGAGTAAGTGCTGTCCTGTCCACTTCTACTGTCCATGTCTTTTTGTTGTGTTGCTGTGTTGGCTGTGGCTCGGTGTAGCGTCTTCTCATTCACCTATCGGATTGGTAGGGCAGATTCATCAATGTGCGATAACTGCAACTATGGCTGGGCGCGTCACGGCCGATCGTTCCGAATTTGGCAATTAGACTATCGATCATCATTTGTGCCGCTGTATGCTATTTCAAACACATCGCCGGACTCTCCAGTGTGCCTTCAGGAGACATGACGGTCGGCCTTTTCCCGAGGGAAAGATCTTGGGAGTCTGTCTTCATAGCAGATCAGCCCAGAAAACCACACGAGCCCTCCTGCAGTACTTCAAGGCACCAAACTGAGTGACCACCAGTGATACACTCCTCTGTGTATGTGTTGTGAAATGTGTCTCTTTCTCTGTATTTTTACTCCCTCATTCTCCTCCCATGAGTAGGGTAGCAAACTGGACGCTATTTAACCTCCCTGCCTATCCTCTGTTCCTTCTCTCTCTCTCTCCTTCCTACAAGAAAAAAGTTTAGCGGAAGATGAAGCGTTGAGGAAACGTTTCATCATGAATGCTTGTCTTCGTCAGGGCCCTGACGGCAGGGGCGTAGCCAAGGGGTTGGGTGGTTCAACCCCCCCCCCCCCCGAAAATTTTCTATTTTGCTCGTGTTTATATACACGCACACATACAAACGCGCGCACGAACATATATAAAATATGGTTGAACCCCCCCTCAAAAAAAAAAATTCTGGCTACGCCCCTGCCTGACGGAAACTAGTCCCCTTGTCGAGGCGTTGGCTTCAGCGACATTCCCTTTTCGACAATTTCTGTTCACTTCATCTTTGCGTTTGATTAAGTAAAGCTAATGAGTCGACGCTTACATATTGCAGAATGGCTGTGCCGGATCCTAAATGTTGTCACATTGCACTGTTAGTTGTTTGACAACAATTTTGCGAATGATGAATCATGCAACAAAAAGTGTTCTTGAAGGTTGGATACTATGTAGCTGCATTTTAATTACCGCGATATTTTGTATTCTCTTGCCGCTTCTGAATAATATTATATAGTCGCATGCTGTATCTCATTTCGTGGTTTTTACGTTTCTATGCTGTACAGGAATCGTTGCTGTTTTACATAATAAATTATGACATGACCACTTTTGTCTGTGAATCTACTGAGCTCTCACTCTGTAATAGTAATTACGGAATAAAGTAACTAATTACTATAACGGAGGGGGCTTCCTAAAAACGTGCACTAATATAATTGCATGCGCAAAAACAAAACAGCTAAAAGAAAAGAGATCCTGCATGACGTCTTAAAAACGTTTAGAAAACGTCTTTTCAAAGACGATGCAATGGGATATTTTTATTTTTAAAATGGGATTTTTTGCGACGTTTTTAAAACGTTTTCTAGATCGTCTTAAAAACGTTTAGAAAACGTCTTTTCAAAGACGATGGAATGGGATATTTTTATCTGTTTTAAAAATGGGATTTTTTGCGACGTTTTTAAAACGTTTTTAAAACGTTTTCTAGAACGTCTTAAAAACGTTTTGCAGATCGTCTTAAAAACGTTTTCTAGATGGTCTTAAAAACGGATTCTAGCCGGACATTAGACGAGATATAAAACGTTTTCTAGACCTTTAGCTTCTATTCCGTGACGTTTTCTAAACGTTTTTATCGTCTCGGATAAACGTTTATAAAACGTCAATTATCCGTTTTTTGCTACCTGGGCACTGGGCTCCTTTGCGTAAGCGCGGCACTGCGGCATCGAGCGGTAGAGCCCCACGTTCGTCGCCTTCGGAGGCACCCACTCTATTACAATGGTTTCAATTGAGTAGAAAATGAGAGAAAACTTCCGAATTTGAACAGACCGCAGCGCATGTGGGACTTGAAACTCGTTTTCAAAGCACGGCGTATATTCTAGGCACTATAGCGCCACAGGCAGCCGACGCGGCCGCTGAGACCACGTGATCCTGCCAAGCACGTCACGCCGACGGTGGCGCCGGCGTTTCCAGTGGTGGGCCTCGAGGCCAATATCAATGAATATTCATGCGTCTCGGACTGTCCCTCGAGACAATCGTTCTAAATCTGCTGTGAAGCCGTTAAAGTTTTCCCATTAATTATTTTTCATCAACCTGCTCGTGTGAAACGAGTACGTATATCGGACCACACAAACACTTTGCGAACCTGGCGATACATGCAACTAATTGCAGCCACAGGTGCTTCACAGCATGGCATTTAGTTTTCGTCGCATTACACCCCTGTGTAGTGGTAAAACTTACAAAGCAATTCCTTCATTGTGGAGTGCAAAGAAATCTGTGCTGCGCACGCTGCCCATATTTTGACTCGTATCCTGCTTGTTTACGCCATGCTTGCGCGCCCCTTGGATTCAATGCACTATATATTTACATTATATATGCGTGCTACAAGATGACAGATTCACTATAGTCAGCTTTATGGCATTGAAGCTGTGTTACGCCACAAAGCATGTACTGTGCATCGACGATTCGTTGTGCAGCGAAGCCCATCAGCAGGGAAATCGTAACTGCCACATACGTTTTTACCTGATGCTTTGTCTTCTTTAATTACAAAAAAGGAGCCCACGCAGTCCAGTCACCGTACGAGCACCCAAACGTCTAATAAATGCGCAAGTGCATAACAAAGGTTTCTTCAATTCTTCTACCTGCCGCGCAAATTAGCAGCAATCCTCTGCATTAGAGAACGGACCAAACCACTTCTTAGAATAGCTTGGAATAGTGTCATGGAGAAACTTAATTATGCCAACAGAGAATATTACAAGATACCAACGAATCAGGTGGCGTGAAGCGTGATCGCATAGTGAACTTTCTGCACAATTGCGACGAGGCGCCGCTACGGATGTCTACTTCAAACGCCAGCTGCTACATTTCAGGTCAAATCATAAATGCGCAGATGACTCGCGAGGTAACATAAAGCAGGGCATACACAGACATTTTAACGCAATGCACGCTCTCGAGTGCCTCAAGTTTCGCCTCACTTGACGACCCTCGAACACATCGGATTCGAAAGGGATCGTGAAATAATTCGATATATCCATTATTACGAATGGAAAATACGCCTGTAAGCTTTAATATTCACACGTCTCGGACAGTCTCATGAGATGACTGATTCCTTTAAGTCAATTGCTTCGAAACCGTCAAAGTTTTATTAACCCCTTTGCGGCAGCGAACCCTTCTCGGCCACGATGGGCTAAAGCTTCACAGAGTGACGTTTAGTTTTCTTCGCATAACGCCACTGTGCAGCGGTGAAGCTCAACAAGGCAAATCCCTCATTCTGGAGCGCACTGAGTTATCCCAGGCGCTTACATCGGAACACCACTGATACCTTGAAGAGTGAACTTGTTGGCTAATTGGTTCAACATAACTTAAGGGAGCAGCGCGAAAGACTGGGACAGAAAAGGCACACATACACCCACACGTAGCGCAGTATGTGTGGTTGTATACCTTTTCTGTCCCTGTCTTTCACGCTTCATCCAAACTGACAGCAGAGTCGATGACGTCGTAATTGAGGCTGCTGGTAGTCTTAGCAATCTCAGTCACTTCTAAGCGGACACTCGCGAGGTAACACAACAAAGCATGACACAGATACACAAAATCTTTAAACAAGACACGCCATCAAGTGCCTCTAACTTCAAGTTTCAACTCGGCCTCTCGTTGCTGTCGTCAACTTGACTAGGGAATTTCTGGGTACACCACGGCGCTAGTTTTCCTTGACAGCACAAGGTAGCCAAGATGAAACATGCTTACACTGCTAACATTGGGCAATGTTTAGGTGGCTTTTTAGTCTCGTGCGCCTCGGCGGGTGCCGCGGCGCTCACGCGGCAGGCGCTGGCGGGTGGCAACCCTCCCTATCACGTGTTTCGGTTGTTTATCAAGATGGCCTCCTCCGGGTGTTTAGCATCGGCACGTTAGCAGCAGTGCGATGGATGACAGCCTGCAGCAGCCGAGCGACGGCTCGCTCGAGTGGTCGGGGCTGTTCGTCGAGGAGATCGACCATCGCGAGATCCAACTGTTCGAGGCAAGTGCCAGCTCTTCTTTGTTTTGGACGAGGTCGTTGTTGACAGCAAGACTTTTTAAAATGACTTTAATGGGTGCGTCATTCCTCTTGTTGCTTCCAAACAAGTGACAACCGGATCCGGGACTAGACCTTTTCGTGTGACATTCTGCATCAAGAGCTGCTACTGGCAGGATAAATTTTTGACAGCATCGGCTGCCACACAGTTTGGTCACTCACTGATTGGATTGTACGGTGCTTTCGAAATTATGGCCAATTTCCATTTATTAATTGCAAATGTCGTTTGCGCGCGGCACAAAATCTTCCGGCCATCATCGATGAACTGCTAATCGAGTATGAACTTGGCTAAAACAAGTGCCTGAGCGAGTTGGTTCGATAATGAAGGAAGAAAAGCGGCGATAGTTGAGTGCGTTTTGAAGAGTTTGGTGGTTAAAGAAAACTTGCGCTGACTCGTGCTTAAGATAAACTAGGAATGCTGAGAACGGAGTCCAAAAACATTAAAAGTAAAGCTGGATGTCATAACAAAAGCAATAACTAAGGGATAAAACTAGAACCAGCAATTTGCAAAAGGAATGTACAGGTCGGTCCACTGTTAAAGGGAACACTCGAATGAGCCCCCTTCATTTTGCTGGCCCCCTCATTCCAAGTGGATGTGGAAACGTTGTTCGTTCAAGGTACTGGTCTGTCAAAGAGAGTCGGAACTGTCAACCACCAGTAGTCTTATGTAAATCTAAGCCACTGTACTGTTGCAAGAGAGCGATATCCTGACATGCCCTGAACGCAATTGTTCCCTTTAACAGTGGACCGACCTGTACAAGCAGAAAACTATTGAGTAAGACTCGTTGCTGGGCGAGTTGGTTGAAATCTATGGGATACATTTTAGCGCGAACTATGAAATAAAGCACGGGAAAAGAGTAGGGGAAAGCAGAAAGGTCGAGCGCTAAACTTTAACTGTTTATTCGAAAGGTGAAGCCAACAACAAATAGGCATGTGCGCGTGCGTGCGTCAGTAAGGGAAAAAAAAATCACACTTTTATATCAAATAGTTGCATCTCATTTTGGAACAGGCGTATCACCGATACAACTCGTGCCTCTCTTCTTAATGTGGAACGCCTCCAATAACTCTCGCGCTAATGTGTCACTGCTGCTGCCTATTATCTGGATCTCACAAAGCAGAGGCTCACAATTGCAGGCTACACAATGCGCAGGTAAGTGCGCGTTTCCTTTATTCTTTAAGGATAATTCATGCTCCCGTGCTCGGTTGTTGACACATACCGCTGTCGTGTGGGAAGACGTACGTGGGCCGAACGGAGCGATGTGTCAACGACCGAGCACGGGAGCATGAATTATCCTTAAAGAATAAAGGAAACGCGCACTTACCTGCGCATTGTGTAGCCTGCAATTGTGAGCCTCTGCTTTGTGAGATCCAGATAATAGGCAGCAGCAGTGACACATTAGCGCGAGAGTTGTTGGAGGCGTTCCACATTAAGAAGAGAGGCACGAGTTGTATCAGTGATACGCCTGTTCCAAAATGAGATGCAACTATTTGATATGAAAGCGTGATTTTTTTTCCCTTACTGACGCACGCACGCGCACATGGTTATTTGTTGTTGGCTTCACCTTTCGAATAAACAGTTGACGTTTAGCGCTCGACCTTTCTGCTTTCCCCTACTCTTTTCCCGTGCTTTATTTCATAGTTCGCGCTAAAATGTACCCCATAGAAAAGTATTGGTTAAAAAAATCTCGTAAAACGGCATGAACTCAAAGAAACGTGTTTCAGAGCGAAAGTGAGGGCCTGCTGGCACAACTGTTGCAAAGCCTGAATACACGAGTTGCCTGCCACTGACGTTTCGAAAAGCGGGGTGCAGCCACAGTAATGCATCTCTCATGGATCGGACCTAGTTATAATGGCACTTCCATCTGGCAGGGGCCAAGGTTCAGAGAACAGCTGCCAAACTGTATAGGCCTCGTGCGCTCGGTTGATGGTGCCACCGCTCTACGAGTGCGCAGCGCCAATGCGGCCACATAATGCATTTTGTCCCTGTTCCTTTCCCGGCGCGTAGCTCCAAGTTGTGTGCGGTGAACGTCGAGGTGTGAAAATGGTAACGCGAAACGAGCCTTGCGTGCTTTTTTGCGGCTACGGTCGAATAGCAAACGTTCAGGAATACTTCAAACGATATAGTTCACTTTGGCATGGTGACTTGTGTGCTGCTAATCACGTTTACTGCATGAGATAAGTACTGCACAGTGCCGTCGGTCTGTCGGAAATATTCGGAAAATGTGTTGAACAAATAAATAGCTTGGAGTATGACGTATGTTTAGAAGCGAGTGAACTTTTTTCTTGGCATGCGATGGGAAAATACTTTTTATCGGCAGCCTCGTGCATCACTTGTCCTGTGACCGGAGTGCATTAGCAGAAAGTTGGGATAGTTGAAATGACATGTTAGCAATGATAAAAAGATAAAGACCGCATGAAGTGCCCGTCTCTGAGTTTTCTAGCGCTGTTAACGTGAAACACTTTGCTAAATTATATTTTTGAACATGTGCAACTGTATTTTTCGTCTAGGTCTTCCGATCATAAAACCGATCCTGAGGCCACTCAGTCCGCCAGTCGTGCACAGCCTGCAAAGTGGGCACTACAGAGTACTGTTTTGCCCTGCAATGGTTGCCACAAACCTCTATTCGGGCTAACCATAATAAAGGGAACAAGGGAACCAACAATGTGTCAATATTACCTGGAGCAGTAGCGTAGCCAGACAGACAGACAACGAATTTTATTGGATCCTGAGGAGTTACTGACAGGACCTCCTAATGGGAGGCCAGCGTAGCCAGAGTTTTTTTTTGGTGGGGGTTCAACCATACTTTATGTATGCTCGTCCGTGCATTTGTATGTATGCATGTAAGCATACACATGAAAATTTTAAAAAATTCGGGGGGGGGGGGGGTTGAATCCCCCTGGTTACGCCAGTGACTTCGATAGAAAGCGAAAGAAACTGTGCGAAGACAAGAACCCTTTGCTTATCGGGCGCGCCGAACGGCTGTGATCCAACGTTTTCGCCCATCAGCCTCGTACTGCTTCCACGGAAAATGATAAGATTGCACCTTCGGCAGTTTCCCGGCCGTGTTCTCGTAGCTGTTATGCGAACTCACAGGAGCAGATAGAAGTCGACTTTTTTTGCCACGTATGCACGCTTCCGCTGCTAGGGGCCATTGCCAGCCTGCTGCGGCCAAGTGCGGCTGTGCAGAGGGAAGAGGGACATTTTGCAAGCAGCCGCCGCAGTGGCGCTGCATGTCCGGTTTGAAACAGCAGCGCACGAGGCCTATACCCTGAAAGCAACAGGCTCTACGTAGCAGGCCACAAAACGTGAATGAAGGCGGTGGCCAGCTGCAATTGTTCGCTCATATATTGAATCGCTTAGCAACGCACTTGCAAAAAGCAATTATTTTTTTTTTGAGGTAAAACTGTAATGACGCAAAGAAGACGGGGACGAAGCGAAGACACGAACAGACAGACACGGGCGCCAACTTCCAACTGTTTATTATCAGAAACCGCGCCGATTTATATACGCTGCCGAACAAGGTAATCCCATAACAGAAATTGAGACATCGCAGAACTAACAATTCATCATGTGCCATAAATACAAAGACAAGGCATGCGCCGGAGCTGCACTAACGCGATCAAACTATGAAAACATGCTAGCACCTATGAACACGTGCCAACCCTAGTGAGAGGTAAAAAGAATATCGCACATTCTAAACTCTACATGTCTAAATGCTATCTTTCAAAAAGATAGCTTCTTTCTCGCTTAGATCGAGAGATGGGGCACTAACGCACTGGCTACCTGCTGCAACTAGCTCAGCAACAAGCCCTGTTGACCTACAATTATTTTTATACTTAGGTAATCGTGTCAGATAACACAATTCTCGGCAACAATATGGGAGACCGGGTCTGCTCGTATTACGGGCATCGCGGTATGCATCGCGAGCACGGCCAGCACTGCTACTCGTCATGTTCGTTGCAACAGGCATTGGCGTCACTCACTGGCTAAGTGCAGTTTTGAAATACCAGGAGAGCTGATTTCACAAACCTTTTTTGGTGGCTACCAGAAAAGGCTGTACAGGTTCTCTTCGGTATTTGCAAACAAATACGTCATTGCGCAATTTTATCAGAGGCTCGCAAGATATCGGTAACATTTATTGTTTTCCCATCATGCAGCGGGCTCCTCTGTCAACCTTCACCTAGCCCAATGACAGGTTTTATTGCAATTCGGATTGCTGCTCATGTGAAGTGCCGTAGAATGGCAAAAATACCAGTAGACACCGCTGTACATTCCCATTCTTCCTGTCAGTGTAGTAGCCAGTAGGGCATACTTGTAGAGTCTTGCGTTTGCATGCTACAGAAAGTTGTTCCTCAATGAACTTTGATTGTAATACAGCATGATCTGGATAAAATTTTTCGGTTCCGAATGACTCCTTCTTGCAAGTTACGGAAGGAGCCGAGCTCGGTGAACTACGTTGTGATTGGCCGCAACTAGCCGAGATCGAAAATGGCTTTAACGTGTGCAGTGCTGCCCTCGGCTCACATGACATAATTCACACTGAAGTGCCGAACGTTGCATATAACAGTGATGGAAGTGCTGCTTAATGCTGCTCTGAAATGTGGTTGGGATACTGAAAGCAATGAACTTTAGCTGTGTGACCATCCAGCGAGCCTAAACGAATCTAGTATGCAGCTTGTATACTAGCTGCATACTGGCATATTGACAATGCTACATGTACTGGCATTTACATGTACTGGTTGATATATATCTCATTTAGCTGTATATCTGGACCTGACAAGCAGACAACTTTGGTAAAATGTGTGTGAGATTAGTTAGATATCATACTGGATTACCAACTGCTGCTGTGACAACCTTGATGTGCGACTGATTACTTTTACCACTTAATCAGCTTTGACCTCACTTATTGCACAAGAAGTGGCATTTTAAGTGTATAGCTCATTTAGCCTTTCTTTCCAATTTTCAGTGCTGGCTATTTTGGTAAAATATGAAGTTAAATAACATATTGGCTTGAACTTGTACCGATTATAAGCTGCTGCTTTGGCGATAAAAAAATCCGTAAACGGGGGGTGGGTGCTCGAGCTTTCGTTTCGACAAGTGGACTTGTCTTCTTCAAGGCTGGAACGAGCCTTGAAGAAGACGGTCGAAGACTTGTCGAAACGGATCTTTTTTCACCGCAAGCTTCCATCTTCTCCTTCCTGCCGTTTTTTTGCTTTGGCAATAGTTACACATGATAGTGACTACTTTTGTAATTTGGTGCTCAGTTTTAGTGCTTTTATATCATTGCTGCCACAAGTACTGGTATTTTAAATACTATATGCAGCTCATCTTAGTATTCAGTGACCATCCATCTGCTTAATTATTTGTTTCTTGCAATTTGAAGTGATTATTGTATATGTTTATTAATATGAGATGCTTAAATGATGCTTTTAACTACAGAACTCTGTTGGAATATTTTGCCCTCTGCTCCGAAAACACCGATAGCTGCTCCTAGCTAGCATTTCTTTTCTGCTCCAGAATTGGCTCCAAGAAGCACAATGTCAGTTTCATCACTGATATAATTAAATCCTTCATAAAAAAAAGGAAAAAAATGCTTTTTAACGTTTAGTAATTTAGTATTTTATTCTCTGCTTCCCTAAATATTCATGAACACAAAACTTTACAATCGCATTATTATGTTCCAGCTTAATTGCATTTTCCCTGTTTTGAAACGACGCCCTTTCAACTATTTTTTTTTTTTCCATAATATTCCCTACTTCATTGCCACGCCTACACTCTGTGGCCTGCACCTTTTCACCTTTCCCTTCAATGAAGCCGCCACGGTAGTTAAGGCGTTTGGCTCCCGTCAGAAAGATGCAGGTTCAATCCCAGCCACGGTGTTCACATTTCAATGGAGCTGAAACGCTAGATGCCCATTGAACAACC
This sequence comes from Rhipicephalus sanguineus, assembly GCF_013339695.2. Lineage (NCBI taxonomy): Eukaryota > Metazoa > Arthropoda > Arachnida > Ixodida > Ixodidae > Rhipicephalus > Rhipicephalus sanguineus. Next base: position 8,749,943 of record NC_051181.1, read on the forward strand.
CAGGTTGCCGAATTAAATTTTCCGCAGCCCTCCACTACATATTGTCACGTGGTCGTGACGTCGACGAAGACCGCAGGCGACGTGTCCAAGATAAAACTCTTTATTTGGCCGAACTTGTGGCCGAGAAATGGAAAGTTAATTTACAGCAATACACACGGTATGCACTGATAGCGGCGAACAGAGCGTCGACTGTCGATCAACTGACAAGCGGTGAAGCGCGTCGGCATTTATACACGTGCCGTCGAATATTCCAACGTTATCGCTGGTTGTCGCGCATGCTCTAGAATAAGCTCAAGTGTTCGCGTCTTGCGCGCAATCTTAACAAAACGATCGACAATAATTGCGAAGCTTCTCGAACAGTGAGCGCGGTTTGTGCTGAGCGTTGCTGACAGTCTTTCTGGGCGAAAACCGAATACAGCAAAAGTGATAATAAGAAACACACGTGGCAATATGGCGTCTCTCATAAGCTCAGTCGCTTTGGTAACACCATGAACCAATGAGTAAACGTTTCCTGCCATTATCTCGCACATGTGCCTTGACTGTAAATCAGGGATGTGTGTTATCTCCCTACTCCACGAATTAAGCTTCTGGCCAAGCCCCCGCTGTCAGTAGATCAGCCTACCTGAACTCGGTGCTTTGGCATTAGCTGGAATTCCGTTGTAAAAAATTCAATACACGAAAGTGATAAGTGGTACATTTTTAGAGCACGATAGTGTATATAAAAAAAAATGCGCATAAGTCACATGTTTAATTGAAAGCTCTAAGGGTTACTTCGGTATTTACAAGAATTACGCACTAACCTCTGAAGATTTTCAGAAAACGATTCTTTGCCTGGCTGTCATGACGTGCCCATTAATGGTAATTGAGAAAACAAACGAACAAAGATTCGTGCACTTATGAAGGAAGACACAACACAGTGATTCCACTCCTGCGCCAACTGCGCCAAAGTGCGCCAAATTGTATTTAGTGCGCCATCCTGATAATATCGACGAAATTTGCGCCAAACTGCGCCAAAGTCTCGGGTTTGGGGGCGTCTATCACCGGCAATCGCACCGCCGGCGCGTCAGAACATGTGCAGCTCGATCTTGGGGCTGCCAATAAAGTCGCAATCATGGACCAAGAATTATTCCGCTGAATAAATAGCGCTCGCGCGTGCGTTCCGAGTAAGCCACGATGCCATGCACGGTGCCGACGCAGCTTCTGTTCTGCAAGTCGGCTCGACAGCAAAACGCGCTCTCCGCAGAGGCTCGTGACGTCTAGGCCTATTAGTAGCAAGAAAGTGCGACGGCGATCCATCGGCGGACGTCGTCTGTTCCAGAAACGCTGCTGATAGCTCGTTTCAAGCGTCGCACGGCACGTAAGGAAAGCAATGTTCAGTAATAACTACATGAGTGCCGTTAAAATGTCTGTCACTTCTGTTTCCGGACATCGCGGAATGAAATCTGGGATCGCTCGCAGTAGATATATGGGACAATATCGAATTTTCCTTGCTTCGCGTTTATGGAAGAGCACGCGAACGGTGGAAACGCATTGACACTTTTCATCAGATATACTTTATCCATGGATCTTCATCAAGAACAGCTTTTTGGTAATTCCTTCCGCCAGCACGTCCGAGTTTGTAATCACTATGCGGTAAATACCCCCTAAAAGGCCCTGCCCTTTCGAGCTCACGTGCTAGGGTTCCAATTCGAATTTTTTGCTTGCCTTTTTAAAAATGTCATCTCATTAGTAAAATCATATCTCCTGGTCGGAGCAGCCGCAAATGCGCAGCTCTCAGTAGCGGGCCCGTCGCTGACGGCCCAGAGTGAAGCGGCTACGCCATGTTACACGTCCGCCCCTCGCTTTCGGGGGTCAATAGCTAACGGTTAAAAAAACTCAGTTTCGCTTAAGAGCGAAGCAATGAATGCGATACCAAAAAATTGTATCGTAAAACGAAGTAAGACTAGCAGCTAACTCTTTTGAATCCGATCTCGCGTAACTCAACAAAACGCTGGTTTAAGGGAATATGGCCCCTCCAGGAACCGAAGCGTTTTCTTGCTCTGAGTTCTCTAAACGCGAAGTAAGCGTTGAGAGCACAGCAAGTTTACGAGCCGTCTCCTGATGCCTCGAGATAGCGCGCGCGCAAGCGACTGCGCCCTTCGAACGATGCGCCCCCCCCCCCCTTCCGCTCCCCTGGCGTCCCTTCATGCTCCTTACGAAAGACGGGCGGGGCGTTTCCTCTCTGCTTGATGAGCAATCGATGGCAGGCCCGCACGCGGGAAGATGTTATCTCATGCGCTGTCCGTGCGGCGGAGACAGACGGCCGGCTAGTTTAATCTCCGCTTCAGCCGCGTTCGTCGCCAGCGCTCGCGAGCTTTTACCCGCGGCTAGAATGCGTGTGGTGATGTTAATGATTTGGACTTTATACGGAAAATTACGGCTACGGCAAAAATCCGCCGAGAGTGTCCATATAATTGCTGCCGCAAGGGTCAATGTACATGGCAGATTTTGCGCCCCCCCCCCCCCTCTTAGGTGATTGGGGGGGAACCCTGCCCCCCTGTGCGCACACCTATGCTTCTGAGATTATCTTTTCCATGAGATTTGCAATGAATCGAAATATTTCTAGCCTTCATAAGAGCCCCGTAATAATACTCTGGTGCTTGAATGTTAAGCAATATGCTTCTGTATTGCACTCCAGGATGTAAAATTCGCTGCTCCAAAGCGCTCCCAGATGCAAAATTATCTGCTCCAAAGTGCTCCAAGATGAAGATTTTGCTGCTCCAAAGTGCTCCAAAACAAAAATTTTGCTGCTCCAAAAATTGCTCCAAATCAGAAGTCCTCGGTAGCGTCACTGACAACACCACGCTGGACTAGCAACTGACATATAATTGAAAACTGCCGTTGCCTTATAGGGGTACTGACACCTTTTTTCGAAGGCGATTTTGCTCTGCCATACAAATCTCCTGTATGCTGGGACGGCTCTGAGCAAGTGTGAAGCTCAGAAAATGCTGATAAGATATTTTATTTTGATATTAAAGTAAATTTTTCTAAGGCGCACCTACCGACATTGACACTAGCTTGATGTCAGGCTACAGTACTAATTCCGGTGACTTCACGCAGCAGTCTGGCTAGTTGTGATGACGTCAGGTACCAAAACTTCCAAGATGGCCGCCTGTGCATCACCAACGGAGCCATGGTGCGGAGCGGCCGTGGAAACATCACTTTATATTGTGCGAGCACGTGACGAGAAGCTCATGCCGTGTTTTGACTCGTGGTACAGTAGGAACTGAAACTAGCTTTTAAAAAATATACTGTAATTACTTCTTCAGGGTGCACTCACACTTAACACTGCCCTTTCTAGACTCTTGAGGGTTTGGCCTTTCATTCGATGCAAGAAAACAAGTGAAAATTTTTGTGTCAATACCCCTTTAAACAACCAAAGAAGCCAACACATGGACCATGCTCTCAGCAAAGTACCAAAAAAAAAGGATAGAACACCAAATTTACCCGAACTTAATGTTTCCATCTTTTTTTTGCTGGTGTTTTCAACTTCATTAACCAACGGGCCCAGCAAGCAGCACTTCTACAGCACATTCGCTCATTAAAGGGGTGTTGCCATGAAATTTCGAGGCTATAACAAGCCTGTTCTGGGTTTCCTCTGTATGCAAGGACACTCCACACGAAGGGTCGGACACAGCAAACGTTTAGAATATATTTTAATTCACTTCCAAAGTCTACCTAAAGGCCCATTCTCCCGATCAAAACCCATCGCTAGCGCACCAACACTGACGTAGCTCTGTAGGATGGGCAACGAAAGTTGTAGTGACGTCGCACCGGATCTGCTGTAGTGACGCGAGTGACCTCCGGACCTCCGCCACCTCCGCAACGTACGTACCGGCTGTAGTGAACTAGAATATATTCTAGTTCACTACAGTGCCGGCAAAGCACCAGTTGCTACATCACTCGCCGAGTTTCGATCGCTTCCTGGCTAAGCGCGTCACAGCCTTGTGTGGTCAAGTGACCAAGCCCCCTACACTTCTACGCCACTGCCCAACCTCGGTGCCCAGAAACCGAAACCGAAAGTTGTCCACATCAAAAGGCGATATTAAATTATTTAGTGAGAATACATGAATCTTGGTGCGTGTATAATGCTTCCTGGAGCTATAGGAAACGCTTACAGCAAAGAACGCGCAAGCCACAAATTTGGTGGCACCAACCCTTTAACTTACAATTTGTCTGGCAGCTTTTTAAATGCGAATGCATTTCTTAGCCGGGGGTTGTCGTGCGTCCCTGGTCGGCGTGCACACAGATCTCTCCACGCGCGCTCCTCCTCGCCCCTAGCAACTGCTGCGCCGCGCCTAGCAACCGGAGCAGGTGGTGAGCGGCGGAGGGTAAGGGAGAGGAGGAGCGCGCGGGCGTGTGATGGCGCTCGCATCGCGGAGCAGCGGAGGGTAAGGGAGAGGAGGAGTGTACCCGGTGAGGGTGCTCACATCACGAAGCTCGCTCGGCGGAGAGAGGAGGCGCTCGCATTCTTTCCCCCTCTGCCCCGAACTCGTTTCTTTCGCTCGCCGCGCTTTCGGCGTGGGTGCATTGGTCGTCTGCGCGCGCAACTTTCTTGCGCGAGCAATTCAAGCCGCTCGCTGGCCGGAAACCAGCAGGCACAACTCTGCTACGTTTGTCTCGTGCGCGACGATCTTTTTCGTCGCGACGGACCGTAGCGTACCCATTCGCGTAGAGCGGGAACCGAGGCGGCTTTCAACCGCCACATCTCCGTGCGCACTGACTTCGTCTCCTGTGCAAAAGAGTGACCCCCTTGCCTGGGTAAGGTACCGATCCTCTCGTCGGCGTGGGGCCGCGAGAGTTGTCGCGTCTTTTCGGTGCTTCGCGCTGAGTGGGCGCGGCTCCCTTGTCCGGGGAGGACCGTTCGCTCAAAACAAAAAGATCCCGCTCTGTAACCCGGGACAGGAACCCTGCCAGGGCGGACGTATTTGGATGATGAGGGGTTGATGAGTGTTATAAACTCTGGGACATGGTGCTTTCGAGTGCCAAGCTCCCCTTCCTTTTTGACAACTGTAGAGCTCGGGCGCTCCTCCTGTCCGCGCTCGGACCTATATATATCATGCAGGGAGCATGTGCTTTGGTGTCTTGATAGCGATGGAAGTCGGTGAAGTCGAATCTCTCGCGGCAACGATACCACTAGGACGAAGTGTAACACAATGCAACTCGAGCATTACGCCTCTACGTGCACACTCTCGTCTCTCTTCATTAATTATTCGCACACTCATCGGGTGCACCCAAATGCATTCGCATTGCCTCACGATCCCCTTCGGGGAGGTGTGGCTTTTTTATCCTCCCGCCTTATCAAGCAGAGCCCAAAAGTGCCCCGGTCATTTGTTTGTCCTATTGCCACTGTGCAGCCAGGCACAAAACACTTCTCCATTGCGGAAACACAGTGCCTGTAAGCTCTTCTGCTGCATACTACGAAATCTAGACTTTTGTTCAATACTGCCACACATGCTCCTTTCTTTCTATGTGTTCTGTTACCGGCCCATTGCACGTGTAGCTGCTGCCTTGCACAAAGTGCGCCAGAATGTCCGAGAAGATTCCAGATTGTAGTAGATCATTTTGTTTAGATTGCGCACATGACGCGAATAGTCGAGATTATTCCAGATCTTGCGCGACCACCAGTGATAAGGCTGGAAAGTTCGATGCGTGACGTATAAAAGACGGCGCATCCGAGTGATGTTCAGTTTTATCGACGGCCGACGCCCTGTTCGCCGCTATCAGTGTACAGCGTGTATTGCTGTAGCTTGAGTTTTCATTTCCCGGCCACAAGTTTGGCCAAATAAAGAGTTCCATCTTGAACACGACGACTGTATTCGTCGACGTCACGACCCCATGACAACACAATACAGCTACGCACCTCGCTGGAGCCTGACGCAACCACAGCACCTTTCTTCACCTCCGCTTGCGACGGAGCCACGCAACAGAGCCGAGTTTTCAAACTGAAGTGCTTCTAGAAACGTTGGCAAGGGCCGACTCAGCCAGTTGAGCGTAAGCGAGGTGTTGTTTAATGCTCGGTTATTATGAAGATACCAGCCGCACACAGGATATCTTCTGGAGACATTTGTGACAACTTGCGACTGTGTCCCGATTTCCACTAGTGTTTTTATGTATATCTTTCGCTTATTACACCTTTGGCTTATTATGTGACGCGTTTGCACAGTAGTTGCACGGCAATATAATGGAACTCGTAGCTGGATATGTCACGCACACAGTGCTAGCCATTTAATCCTAATGAAGAATTTCAAAGAACACTTCCAACACGCAACAGTAATATTAGGTCAATAAAATGGCAAACATCTGTAGTACGATAAAGTTTATGTAAATTGGTGACACGCTGGGGCGATGCTCATGTGCAACTACTTTTCATGCCGATCAGGCACATTTCATTGCTTCATTCCAATAGATGGTGTCAAGTTTTCAGTTGGCAAGATAAGGGAATTAAGACTTTCAAAGGGCTCCAACCAAACATGGGTTTATTTCCCGACGTTTCGGAACCAACTCGATTCCTTCTTCAGGGGGAGTGAGAGCGGAAGGGTCGAACCAGCTGGGGAGAGGGAGGGAAGGCGCGTCTTCTTTGGTGGTGAGAGTGTTGAGGGGTTTGACTTTGAAAAAAACCAAAATCCTAACAACAGAAACTAACCCACAAAAACGGCTGTTACTGGAGTCGTGGTTCATCCAAAACACCGAAGGCAACTTAAAACCGATGCAAAGGAAACCTGCCGTCAGTATACATTCACGGACTAGCTACAGCAAAAAAAACCAATGCAAACAAAGGCGCAAGTGAGCAAAACCGTCCCCGGCCGCCCCCAGCCCATCAATCCCACGCAACCGCGGCAACCGCAACCTCCTCAACACTCTCACCACCAAAGAAGACGCGCCTTCCCTCCTTCTCCCCAGCTGGTTAAAAAATTCCGGAGCCCTCCACTACGGCATCTCTCATAATCATATCGTGGTTTTGGGACGTTAAACCCCAGACATATTATTAGAACTAGAAGTGACTTGCGGCAACATGGCTATTTGCCCTAGTTGGAATAGGTTCAAACATGAACCGATTCCAACTAGGCCAAATAGCCGTGTTGCTGAAACAGTTGGAAATCTTCGCTCTTTCCTGTCTCATTTTATGTTTCCTTCCTTCGTGTGGCTGTTTTGTTGGTCTTTGTGACATGTGCGTAACAGTGTTCATAGAGGTTGTGGGGTCTGACGACATCGCTGCTTTCGCAACACACGGAGACAGCAGACGCCGTCGGGCATACCAACACATGTTCATATTTATTAACTTGCTTTCTTTTTACATATGACGAGCTCACCTGCCAATTCTGATACACAACTAGTGACACGTTAAATAATCTTATACTATGCTAATACAAGACCCAGAAAACATAACACATACCCAAGACACCATAAGACATACAATGCACCACGAATGTGACTTCGTTGATGTTCGACTCACCACGAAGGGCCCGCGGGAGATGTCCATCCACGCACGTTACCAATCCCCAAAGAGACTCATTGCTGTTTTTTATGCGCCGGACTAACCTCTCTGCAGCGGCGCTGCCAGCGCCACCACGCAATCCCTAACCCACGCGAACATAAGGAAGCAGAGTGCAACACCCCACTGCCACGATCCAACGGGTGGTGTCCCACGTGCGAAAGGCAGCTCCGCAGAGCCTGAGGCCTAACGAGTCACTTGACAACAACCGGCATCCAACAAGCACCCCGCACAGGCGCAGAAGAGGCAGCCGCGAGGATACATCAGCTCTGTGAGGTGGCCCTACGCGCTCGCTACACACAGCAGCTTACCGAGCGATCGGTGCCCACCGTCCCGGACGGTGACACGACGCCCCGGCGTCGAGCCGCAATACCAGCAGCAACGACACCCGTGGCCACTGGCCACCCGGCTACACAAGCCGCGACTCCCAGAGCCAAAGAGACAGAAGAAACTATTTACAGAAAACTCGAACCATTTACGAGGCTTCCATACTCACTCGCTTCAGGCTTGCCTACAATCCACGACCTCTATGCCTCACTCTCCCAGGATGCAGACCACATGGCTCTCATAACACCTCAATGACGTTCTTAAAAAAAAAAAAATCAATCACTTGCGGAAAAAAACCCTTAGCGTGCCGACAAGTTCAAACACGCCACAGAAAATGACCTGCTTGCTCTCAAGAAAGCGCACCGTCGACGCTAGCAATGAAAATACCCCCTAGGCCTACTCTGGCCCAGCTCACACAAATGTGCCCCAAACCGCAAAAACCGCTGTCTGATGCTCCTGAGCCCCACGTTGGGCACAAGTGTGGGGTCTGAAAATGAGCCGCTCTCAGAACACACGGAGACATTTCAAGCGGTCGGGCAACCAACACATGTACATTTATTAACCTCTTTACATACGGAGAGCTCGCCTGCCGATTCTGATACACAACAAGTAACACATTAAATAACCTTATACAATACTAATACAATACCCGGAAAACATAACACACACCCGAGACACCATAAGACATACAATGCCCCGCGAATGCGACTTCGTCGACGTTCGACTCACCACGTGAAGCACGCGGGAGATGTCCATCCACGCACGCTACCAATCCCCAAAGAGACTCGCTGTTTTCTGTGTGCCGGCCTAACCTCTCTGCGGCGGCGCTACCGACGCCACCGCACAAACCCTAACCTGCGTGAACACAGTGCCACTGCTCGCTCGGCAGCCGTTCAACCTAACTGCGGCCTATGGGGAACCAGCACTGGAGTTCCGCGGACAGGGAGCGCCGCTCTGTCGAGCACGGCCGGAAACACTTGGGCATACAAACAAATACAAGTGGCTACTAACATCAACCATGCCGTCGTGCGTGATTATCAAACGAGGAAAAAGAAGCGTCGAGACTGGCGGTATTGTTGTAGTATTCACAAATGCCACAATCAAAAATGTCTTTAACAACTGAAAAAAATAGTCCAGAGCATAGTTGACTCTCTTCAGCCTTGCTTTCCACCGATGCACATGGGTTGGCGCTCTGGAAAACATCAGAAATCTTTTATTTGAAACTGGCCTTGAAAAAATTAAAAGAAAGCACATGACAGCTTAGGTTGCGTAAGCATCGCGCTGTACATTACACATACCGTATTTACTCGATTTTAACATGACCACGATTGTAACGCCAGGGGTGACATGTCATTACGTCCAGGAAGAAAAAATAGAACTTCAGTATTCGACTGCAACGTGAGGGTCGACTTTAGGTTGCAAAAATGTAGAAAAAAAACTCTCGTTACATTCGAGTAAATATGGTATTATCCGTCACTGTCACGTGCACAGCTCTAGACCGGTTACAGAACCATGACCGCTAGAAAAACCGTGTTGTCTACGCATGTTTCATTACTGAGCACACACTGCATCATCATGTCAAACGCGGAACCACCACGAAGTCAATTACCACTAGGTTCCTCAACGCCATTTTTTTTTATGTATCAGGCTTCGACGGCGGCCGATCGCAAGTTTGAGAACGATCTGCATACGATGGCGAGTCGACATCGTTAAAGCACTACCCCTGCGACATGTTTGTATTTCTGCTAACGCCACTGATCTCCACTTTACACCGGTCTTTTTACATTTATTTCACGCTTCATTGTCAGTTTCAAAAACTTTTTTTCTTAAAAGACTGCGATACGAGCATTTAGTGGGTGCATGCAAGTTGTTGAAAACTCCGTAAAGGAAAGCGTGTAGCGAAACAGCTTCTGTAATATAGTACTAGAGCTGTAACTATACCGATTATGTAAATATGATATGCTAGCTCAAAACAGCTGTCACTCACTGAGTGGAATGTTCTCAGTGCTGCCTGAGGCGCTAATTTTATTTCAAAGCGGGCGCACAACGAGCACTCTGCATACAGCATTGAGCTTCTCTGGCGCAATTTGAACAAACTTACCTGTAGGTTTATGTCGTACGGTGCTTGACACTTCTCCGAAAGGTCACAATCACTGTCTGCAAAAAACAGCTTCTTCCACGTCATAGACATACTTCGCATTGGACAGCTTCCGTCCGTTTGACAGCACACTATCGCGAAGGTACCCGTCCGCACACATGGCATCGCTGAAACCACAGCGGAGAATGATCGGTGGAATCGCTGCTCACCCGCTGCGCCACAGTGCAGCGAAGTGTCCTGATCTTCGCTAGTCTTGCTCCTTCCGAAGTACCTACAAAACGACGCACACCGAGCAAAAGCCGTGGTAGTGGCGAATGACGTTCAGCATGCGTTTGAATGTGCCGCGAGGTGTGTGAGGGCACGTTGAAACGTGCCGTCGTACGCCTTGCGGTGGCTCTGTATTACTAAATGTTTCTCAGCCAGGGCGGCGCATTGTGTAAATTTTAGGCGAGCCACCTGGGCAGCGCTGGCTCCCCATACGCGAGACGCGCTGTGCCATGAGGTGCAAATGGCTTTACAGGGGGTGATAGCACCCCTACAAGGTTAGGGGTTGTGTGCACACGTGTGGCACATGTGTTGTGTATGCCTATTTACTGACTTGTTCTGAAGAAGTAAACAGTTGGAAGTCTGCTCTTTTTCCTCTCTCTTTTTCTGCCGCCTTCCTTTGTGCTCACGCAGTATGCCACCCGTTTGGCATTCTCAAAACTGCAAGTTTGCGAGGTATTGCACCAACTGTGCTGATGTGACAAATTCTTCTGTCTGATAATTGTCGGCCCTTAAATATGCTAGTCTGTACAGCTCTGGGTTCTACACCGAAAAAATACTCTTTGGATCGCTTTATGATGCTCTAATTTCACTCTGGTTCAGCTCTTATTTAAAAAATAAACCAAAGCTTAAATCACTTGGTGAACCTCAGTTAGCCACACTGGTTGCCGCTTAGTGAACTGGTCTAGCATAGTATGTCTTGCTGTGTCTTCAGCAAAGTATTGCACAGAGTGACTGACCTGTAAATATGTGTAATTTCTTCAAGACATCCAAAAGCGTCTCTGACTCTGAGTTAAGCAGAGGCTGGAATTAATTGAGAAGCGTGCGAACTTGAGCTTGTTGGTACACATTCATAGTAAAAAACAGTGTGAAAACACAAGGACAAGACAGATGAAACGGGACTAGCTTAGGGGTTGTGTGCACACGTGTGGCGTATGTGTTGTGTATGCCTATATACTGGCTTGTTGTTCTGAAGAAATAAACAGTTGGAAGTCTGCACTTTTTCCTCTCTCTTTTTCTCCTTCCTTCCTTTGTGCTCGCGCAGTATGCCGAGGCTCACTCAGGCTCACTCAGACTCGGGTGAAGCCGTGAGTCTGAATGAGTCCGGCTGAGTGATACGTCGGTGAGCTTGAGCACGAGTGAGTCCGGTTGTGAAAAAGTTTAATAAATCTGAGTCTGGAATTTATATTGTGTAGTTTCTCAGAGTTGTTTGTAACACACCCATGCATATTGCCAACTTGTATGAAATTCAACTGCGACATTTTAGTGCAAGAAGTACAACAACGAACACAAGAAAAAAAGACAAGCGCTTCGCCTCCCTTCTTGTGCTCGTTTCTGGCACTGATATATCTCAACCAGTTACGCACATCCAACCATAGGTCGGCAAGCTCACTCATGAGTGGACTCACTCGGACCCAGATCAGGCAGTGAGTCTGAGTGAGTCCTGGTGAGTAATATTTTGGTGAGCTTGAGTCAGAGTGAGTCCAGCTCAGGAAAATTTTAGTGAGTCTGACTCCCAATGACTCTGGTTGAGGAAAATATTGGTGAGTCTGAGTCCGAGTGAGGCCTAAGCGCAAAATATATTTCTTGAGTTCCATCTTTTATTGCTGACCTATGGTCTTATCTACTCATCTTCAGTATCACTTTCAGCCTTATATCGGCTTACGTTTATTCTCAAGCCTGCTCACACATATTTCAACGTGCTAGCGTTCATGCGCCACCTAAATATTTATTGATCAGACACGTGAGTGGGGGGGGGAGGTGTTGGAGAGTGCGCCATGACCTCCCCCCCCCCCCCCCCGCAGACACTTTCACTGGAAGTTCTCGATAAAAATATCTTGTGCGAGTAATGTATTTCATGAAAGATTCTTTACTTGATTGAAACCACTGATAACACATATTTGAAAGTAGAACATCAAAAGGCATATCTTAGAGCACTGATTAAGTGAGATATTGGCATTTGAAGGGCATTGACACCATGATTGAAAAATATGCTAACGGACTCATGAGTTGACTTACTCAGGCTCACTCAGACTCGGGTCAAGCCGTGAGTCTGAGTGAGTCTGGCTGAGTGATACGTCGATGAGCTTAAGCACGAGTGAGTCCGGTTCAGAAAAAGTTTAATAAATCAGAGTCCAAGTGAGTCCGGTCCCGAGTGAATCTGAGTGAGCCCTCAGACCAAAATATATTTCTTCAGTGAATCTGAGTGAGCTGCAATCTTTTTGCAGACCTGTGCATCCAACTAGCCAAACAATTCATTCTATTAGAATGTATGATAGGTGGGTCTGAATTGGGCACGAGGCCTGCACGGTCTGACAATTTCTTACCCAGGCCAGCCCGTTGGGCATTGGAAACTAGTTCTGCTAGCCTCAAGATGAGGCTGTAAGCAGGAGTGCTAGTATAAAGTACAGAACAAATTGCTCATCTACAACAAAAATCAAGGCAGAACAATTGTGTCACATGAACCGACAAGAAAAATAAGCACACTCCTAAAAAAAAAATTCACAGCATATCCACGGGTGAATGATGAAGTCGAGAAGAGAGGGGGAGAGGAGGTGTGGGGAGAGGGTTTGCACATGCGCAGTAAGGGTGGTCATGCCGCATACCACCACAAGATCCTTCGCATCGAAAAATAACGTTTAGACAACGTTGGTGCCCATCAGGTGGGCACCAAGGAGGTGCCCACGGAGACCTGTCTACAATTCTTAGACCTCAAGCTCTTGTGGGACAAATGAACAGTTTTACTGGTTTTACCATCCGCGTGTGAAAAAGGGACTGTTGCCATGACTCTGCTCACTTTAAGATCTAAGAGGGGTTGCTTCACTTTGCTTAGAATCGGCGTTGACAAAGCCGTGCCCACACCACATGCGCACTAGTTTTAATGATCAGATCAGCCGGTTGTTGGTGGCGGGCTTCCCTTCGTCGGTCATAAATACGGTCGCTGAGCCACTTATGCAGAAGGTGAAACGTGGAACACAAAGAGGGATAGAGGTGCTTGGGATTCATCGGGTTCCAAGCCTCAAGCGATGCCGTACCTTCATAAGCTTTCCCGCAACCTTAAGAAGGTCGCTGCAAGAAACAGGGTGCCTGAAAAACTCACCAAATTGTGGCCGCACATTTGCAATGGCAAGAGACGCGGTTGCCAGAAAAACATGAGAATTCCTTTGTCAAGTGCACCACAGGGGTCGTGTACTCTATTCCATTATCCTGCGGAAAAGTGTATGTTGGGCAAACTGAAAGATGCTTGAATGGCCGGCTAAGGGAGCATGTGCAAAAAAATTACGCACATCTCCCTGTAAAGGGAACCCTGAGTAGCGTGCGAAGCAGCTCATGGGTCGACTTAAAGTTCCGTATGTTCAAATTCTTATCGAACCACAAGCGGACACAAACCCTGCAGCTGTGCCCAAAGCTCCGGTCCAGGAATTCGCGCTTGAACCAGGCGTCCGTGCCGAGTTGCAGCAGTTGCTTCAAGTGTTTCGCCGCCGACTCGCGTTGGCACGCCACTTTGCGATCCGCTGCTCGGTGTTTACGTTTCACTCCGGCTTCGCGTTGCCGCGCCGCTTCTATGTTTGCTTGCCGGCGTTGACGTTGCGCTTCGGCTGCGCGAGCCCTCGTTGCTTCCGTGGATTCTTGCAGGCGGCGTTTACGGCGCGCTTCCGCTTCTCTTGCTCGAAGTTCGAGGTCGGCTTGCCGCCGCTGCCGTTTCGCAGCTGCGGCTCGAGCCCTCTTCTCTGCAGCAGTAGCAGCAGCATTGCTGCCGGTGGTGCTCATCGTGGCGTTGCTGGGAGGAGATTGAGTGGAGCACGCGCGGGTCATTTTCATCTAGCGGAGCTGCCATGGCGCCTCAAGCGGTCTCCTCTGGAAGCTTGGGCCAGCTGTTGTGCATGCGCAATGGGTGTGTGGACGGCACAGGGAGGGAACAGGCTCAACCATAAGCTGCTTCGCATCTCAAAATTAAGAAAAAAGAGGATAAATACGCGCATCTTGTGACACGTGCTGCAACATGTGGGTGTGAACCACAGTTTTAAAACACGCACGTTCTCGGAAGTGCGAAAACATCAGCTCTTCTTTCGTTGGAAGCATACCTTATAAAAAAAAATAAGGATGAGCCCAGCGGGTTTGTTTTGGAAGGAAATCTCTTTTCTCGAGGCTAGAATTTAAAGTGCTCCTAGCTGATCTTTTCTGTTTTATTTTCACTGTTTTCTTTATTCTTTGTTGTTTTGTTAGGGTGTGGCTGGATATTGCATCGCTTTGTGGATCATACTCTAGATATATAGGATGATCAGTCACGCACAATAAACGGTTGGTAGTGAGCGTGTGTGTGGGGTGTGTTCTTGATGGAGGCGTGTGTGAATGCGTTTTTCGAGTGAATGCCAAGTTGTGCTAAGTATCTTCAATATAATTTTAATGGGTAAAATATCTGCAAGCCCTGTCCTTTTTGTTCCGTGAAAAGTATTACACTTCTGTCAGGTGAGCACGCAAAAACTCTTTGGAAGGGGTGGTTTACCGAATTCAGTGACTTTAGCGAAGAGGTGTTGCATAGCAGACACATGGCACAAACTACCGTAAAGTAGCGCGCAAGAGCTCAGTTTCACACAAGTGCCCAGTATTAATGTTCCTGAAACTTGGGGATTCTGAAAATCCTGCATTAAGCGCCCACCCCTCCAAAGCGGCGGAATCAGCCAAAATATGCGCGGCCGTGATGAGACCACTAGGGGCGATGATAGGTGACTGAGTGGCAGTCCTTGAAAGGAAGCCCAGTTCCCACACAATGAATGGGCTGCTGTGTCTGAAGAGATGATCGCGTTGGACAGCAGCGGCAAGTGCATTGACCTCTGATGTGCGCCAGCTCAAAAGAGTTGTTTGCTGTGTTCAGTGATGATAGGTATGCCCCATAATTTACAATTTCAACATAAACATGCCTTTTTTAATTCTGCAGCTACCGTAGCGCTGCCTTGAAGCTTTTCATTGGTCGCTATCTTGGTTGTTGCTGCTTCGACCAGACCATCGCCCATACCTAGGTGAACGAAATTTTCAGCGCAAGTGGGGTGGGTGCTTCCACGGTACTTGACGACATCCCCGTGGAGGGCGTCTTTCCGAATGCGCTACCAAAGTGTGTCGCTGACTTTCAGAATAGAGCGAGTCATGAGTTAACTAATGCATATTGAAACATAAAGTAAACACTTGTTGTATTACACAATTTTCAAATAAATTTAACGCTGGATGCGGAAGCATTAATGTAAAAATTGGTTGCAGTAGTTTAAAGAGTGTAAAGGCATCATCCACTTGACTACCGTATTTACTCTATTGCAACGCAACCACAATTGCAACGCGAGGGGTGAGTTTTCATTGCATCCAGGAATAAAAAAATATTATGGTATTCGATTGTAACATGAAAGTCGACTTTAGGTAAACTCGTGTTACATTTGAAGAAAACTCGCGTTACATTTGAGTAAATATGGTAGCTTATGGAGTAAAAAAAAAAATTCACAGCATATCCACGGGTGAAGGATGAAGAGCTTGGGCGAAGCTCCTGAAGCAATCATGGTTACACCGTGAAATCTTCAGTGGTTTCGCCCAGCAGTAATCAAAGCGATAGCCCAGTACATCATCAAAGACGTGACAAACACCGTATATATTTATACAAGAAATTTTATTAATCGTAAGTGGTAGCTAGACGTGGCTTCCGTTCCCCCTTCGTTATAACGGCTTTATGGTCGGTGAAGTGATGGGTCGTAGTGGGATGTTTGCAAAGACGAAGTAGTGGGCAGTTTGCAAAGGTGGCTTCCGTTCCCCCTTCATTATAACAGCTTTATGGTTGGTGAAGTAATGGATCGGTGATGGATCGTAGTGGGATGTTTGCAAAGACGAAGTAGTGGGCAGTTTGCAAAGGATCGGTGATGGGTCGTAGTATACTGCCGGTTACGCCGGACACGTGACAAGGTTAGACTAAGAGGAGCTTCGCCCCTAAAAAAAAGAGCAAAAAGAGTAGACACGACAGCAAAACATGCGTTTGCTTAATATTTTTGTTAAGTGACAATTACTGGTGCCCCTTGCTTTTGAGGTTATGCCTTTTTATCTGCAATAGAAATGGACTAACTTTGCTTCCAAAAAAGCTTGCCGAACGCATCGCCTTCATGAGTAAAATACAGTTGCGTAATTGGGTCTCGCATCACTTTCTCATTTGCTAGTCAGACTTTGTTTCTCAATAGGCACGCCAACCATGCTTCGAGGACGTCTGTAAATTGGCCCTTTTAAACTATCCTAGAAGCCCCACTGCAAGTAAAGTGCCCACCGTAATTCATCATTCTGTGAATAAGCAAAGTACCCACTGCGGTTCCGTAAGGCAATACACACAGTTTGTTGGTGCTGTTGCTGATGACTAATTAATTATGCGTGAGCGCTTTGTAATGGCTTTGAGTCACTCCACCTGTTGTGAAGTTCACATGGCCTGGTACAGTTCCATGCTTCTGCCACACATGTTAACGCTATTCCTTGCACTATGTAACACCTGTGTAGAGTTTTTTTCTGATACAGTTTCAGGCACTCGCTTGGCTCTGTGGTAGAACATCTGCTTGCCACGCAGAAGGCCTGGGTTCGATTCCACCTCGGACCTATGATTTTTGTTATTTATATTCATCACAATTTTTCGCTCATAACCAATGACACCGACACCAGAATTTCTGCGAAATGAGCTCTTTCACGTTGTCGTGTTAAAAGACAGGTCCTGAAGTAGGTGATTGCTTTCTGCCATGTGTCTGTGGCCAGATACTTTTTGGGAGGAGTCTTCTTGCCTAAAAGACTTTCTAGTGCCCATCTGGCAGGGTAGTGCATTGTTATGCACCTTCAGAAAATGTTTATTACCTTTCATCTTACATTGTCGGGTATTTTATTGTACTCGCTCTTTACTTATGTCGGTGTCACACAGACAATTTTCATTGTGATCAGGGCCGATCCGGATTAGGCTTGGTCCGGATCAGGTGCTGCTACAAGGTCACATTGAATCGCGATCGGGCCTAATCATGATCAAGGCGATCGTGGCCTGCGCAGCGAGATCTGGCTCCCAGATCGCAATTTGACTGACGTCTGCACCAAACTCGATCCGGATTAGCTTGGAGATAATTGTTAACCGCGGTCAAGAAATTCTATCCACTTTGACCCTGATTGTGATCAAAATGCCCGTGTGACACCAGTATTATTTTAATGAGTAGTCAATGATTATGTAGAGAACAAGTAAATAATAATATAGTGCAGCTACAAACTTTTTGACTCAACAGGAATGACATTCCCTTTGGTCAGTGCTTGTATGTACAGTTTTTTCACTGTGTCATGTAATTCTGTACATTGTATAGTTTACGAATAACTGTAAAACATTTATTAATTACTTTCATTTTGCGACCAGTAGCGTAAATTGTTTTTATTTATTACTCCTACCATGCTTGTTTACTGCCTGTTTCTGACTTTCTTTCCCCTAACTGTTGCTGCTACCCTGTCACAGATCTCCAGACAACAGCAGAAGGAGCGCACGAGGCGGGAGTGTTCAACTGTAATTACACACTGAAGGAAAACACACATTATCCCTAAAATAACTGCAAACACAAAAAACCAGCGGACTAAGTAAGACCGGCACCAAACAAAGGTATCATACAGATAGCAAGTAAAATAAACACGTCACAAGACAGTATGCAGCTTTCTTCGCTCAAACGACTCGCGGTGTTCTGTGCCGATGCACAGTGAGGCGAGGCATTGCAGGGAGCACTAGCGCTGACCTCGGCGTCCGAGTCGGTGACGCAGGCTTTCTTTGTCATGCAATGCGAGCTGGCGTTGTGGTTGAAGGCACAGGTTTCAGTGACCTGGGCGTCGCAGGTACTTGAGGAGGACGGCGTTTCCCAGAACCAGGAACTGGGCCTGGCACGGTTTACAGAGCGGGACCGCAGGATGGTGCACTGGGAACACGAACTGATGGTGCTCTCTGGCCACTGAAGGTTTCTGTGA
Source organism: Rhipicephalus sanguineus (assembly GCF_013339695.2). Lineage (NCBI taxonomy): Eukaryota > Metazoa > Arthropoda > Arachnida > Ixodida > Ixodidae > Rhipicephalus > Rhipicephalus sanguineus. Next base: position 8,768,161 of record NC_051181.1, read on the forward strand.
CTGCCATCCGGTTGCCTGGAAGTGTCCTTGAAAAGCCAGCGACTACGGTGTGATGCCATAGAACAATAGGAGCCGGGGAGCGCCCAGTACAAAAGCCAGCGACACTCGTACCCAGCTCATGCGCTCACCATCGAACACCCAGGGCCCCCTATGCCCACGTCACCTTCTTTTTTATATCTCCCACTTCGTTTTCATCCTCTTCTAGTCTTGATGCCATGCTTGACGCCATCTTCTTCTTTTACCATATTTTCACTGTCACCTCTTATGTGTGACCTACCCCTGGATTGATTTCATGATTTTAAACTCTTTTGGCACCCGTGTGTAGCTAACCACCTACCTTGCTTGATGCTCTCTCCAGGTGGTGGGCAAAGGGACCTTTGGCCTTGTGCGCAAGGGTCGCTGGCGAGGCCAGGATGTGGCCGTCAAGTCCATTGCCTCCGACCACGAGAAGCGTGCATTCCTCGTAGAGGTATGAGAGTGTAACATGACTTCAGGGCTATTCATTATGACAAAGGCAACAGAAAAAAAAGCAACCTGCCACCCTGAAATGGTTGTGCACAAACGCATTGACCACATCCTTAGGACCATTACCAGGCCAATTTGAGATCTGCATAAAGCGTGTAATTTATTGTAAGGATCTCCAGGCCACTGGAGGTCATAGCAATGCTATATTGGGCCACCCCTGCCCATGGCCCATTGCGAGCGTAATGGGTAATTTTTCCTGTTTGTTCTAAACAAGTATCGCTCATATGAGTTAGAACACTATAATTTGTTTTATTATCTGCCACGGTGGTCTAGCAGCTATGGTGCTCGACTGCTGACCTGGAGGTCGCAGGATCAAATCCCGGCAGCGTTTTTGATGGAGGCGAAAATGCTTGATGCCTGCATACTTAGATTTAGGTGCACGTTAAAGAACCGCAGGTGGTCGAAATTTGTGGGGCTCTCCACTGTGGTGTCCCTCATAGTCATACCATGGTTTTTGGGACGTTAAACCCCAATGGTTATGATAATATGATAATTAAAAATTTGTTTTATTAATAATGCAGTAGCAGAAAGGGAATAGGAAAGGAAATCTCACGACGGAGGTGAAAAGAGACTGTGCCATTGAGCTTGCGAAGGGCAGTTCTCAATTGGGAACCTGCTGGTGTGGATGGCTATCGAGGAGTGAGGAAGAGCACAGTTTGTGGGAAATGTCGGGGAAGCACGCCACAAGAATCGAAAGTAAAGTTACAGAAGAGGCCGAACATGGAACAACTTTGGGGCAGATTTTGAGTAGGGGGATGATGTGGGTAACTGAATAGTGACACTTACTGAATTGTGAATTTTCACTTGTTTTTTTTTTTGTGTGTCATTAACGTGGGACTGACGGAAAGGAAATGACCCTCAAGGGCTCGTTTTTCTTTGTTAGACACAATATTAATGAGAGCTAACAGACAACAATGCCAAGGAAAGTATAGGGGCTGTTATCTGTAGTATTTAGAATATAAATGTGAAGAAAGTAAAGTGGACAAAAAATTACTTGTCGCCGGCAGGGACCGAACCTGCGACCTTCGAATAACGCGTCCGATGCTGCTCTACCACTGAGCTACAGCGGCGGTCATCCTCCTGTCCACTTTATGGAGTATATATGTGCATTTAAACCTAGGAGTGTTAGTCAACGACAATCGCAGCCAAGGTGGTGATTGTGACTGTGACTTACTGAGATATGAAGTGAAGTGCGCGTTGGTGTATTCAAGTGCGGTGGTGAAACAGTGAAGTGAAGTGCTGTGCTGTGCAGGCAAGTGTGGTGCCATGATTGAATGAGGTGTGGTGCTGTGCAGTGAAGTGTGTTGTGCCCTAGCAGGGGGAAGTTCTTGTGGAGCAAAGACTCGATAAAAATTGGAGGCCATTATCAGGAATGACAAGGTGAATGAAAGAAAAGAAGGAAGAAGTTATTTTAAACAGATGAAGAATCTCAAGGTGGGAATTAGAAGAAAACGAAGACGAGAAGAGAGCGCGTGGCAACGCCGTCTTGGAGAAAGGGTGCGCACAGAGAAGAAGCGCCCAGCGTCTTAGAGGTCGACGGCAGCTGAACATCTTGTAGGGTCTTGCCCCAATCTCGAGCTCGAGCACCTGCTTCGGCGAGCAGCCGTTCGAGGATCTCGGGACTACCACCGGCCCTGGTCTGGTGGCTGAGGTGGTTCAGCATTTGTGCCGCTGAGCTCGACGACAGAGTGGTGTTTTGTCACGCTCAACGTCAGACGAGGGAATACCGACAGACAGTATCGACGGCGGAACTGAAAGCAAGCAACAGCAGATGCACAAGGCGTTGACATTTCTTGTAGATCCTTGCGAGATCAGCAGCTCGGACAACATGGTAGAAAACTTCAGAGACCAACTACCGAGGGTGAACTGTAGCTTCTCAATTGACATTGAGGAATTGTTTTATTCTGTTCCCCATGACAAGTTGTTCTTGGCGGTCCGCAACTGTACTGAACGTTCGGGGGTTGTTGCTTTTCAGAAAGCGTGTGGGATCTCTGTTGAGGGATTTCTGGAATTGCTGAACCTGTATCTTTCTTCTACGATTGTTGGCTTTCAAGACAAGTTCTATGTCCAACTACAAGGCATATGCATAGGTTCGAGTGTGGCGCCTGTTCTCACAGAGATCTTTTTAGCTGAATTTGACGTTTCACTCTCACATATCCTTACTGATGACTGCATCACGCGTGTGTTTAGATACGTGGATGATTTTTTAATCGTTTTAAATATTAACTCTGACGATAACCTAGAAGTGGTTGCTAATGAAATTATAGGGTTTTTTAAATCGACAGAGTCTAGTTTGAATTTCACCTGTGAACTCCCCGAGAGTTCTAGGGCCGTTTACACTCTTTAGACCTGAAATTATTTTTTAATGATGAAGACCACTTATGTTGGGCATACCTTCCTAGGTCAAAGAAGGCTCTTTTACCTCACGATTCATGTCACTTTAAGCTTGTTAAGCGAGGAATCGCATCCTTGTGCCTGAGATCATCCCTTCTTAAGTCTTGTCCACACATGGTTCAGTTCAGCTTTGACAGTCAAGCGGAGAGGCTTCGTAGTGCCGGGTTTCCTCCCACTCTTCTCGAGGCTGTCGCGGAATCGTTGTTGAAGACTCTTAGGGGTAATACAAAGAAGGAAGAGCTCGAGCAAAGCGAGAAGCGGAAGTTTGAGATTCTTCCATATATGCACAAGATCTTGCACGGCCTGAAGAGAGTGGGAAAGAAATTTGATGTGAACGTTCACTTTTCTGCACCTTGTAAATTGTCCCGTCTCTGTTGATTAACGAGCAATAACAAAAACTTTCGAAAGAAAGAAGGCTGTGGTATAACCCACAGAAATATGTATGTGCCCTGCAAAACGGAAGTTGTCTACGAGATTCCACTTAGCTGTGGTTCAGTATATGTCGGGCAGACTGGACGCTGCATTAATAAGCGTCTGCAGGAGCACAGCTATTCCCTCACTCAACACAATGGGATGCACCTGCCTAGGCATTGCCAAGGTTGTAAGACGACAGGAACAGGAAAATGCATGCCGCTTTTCAGGCAGGCAAAGGTCATCGGTCATGCAAAAGACAGAAAGGCACGGGAAATATTCGAAGCCTTGCGTATTATACGATACGGACCTGATAAGTGTATCAGTGAAGTTTCGGTACACCTATACAAGAAAGAAGTTTAATTTCTTGGTTGTTAAGTTGTCATACACGTTGTATGGGTATGTTTGATGGTGCGCATGTGCTTTGCTGTTGTGGGAGAGAGGCGTCATCCAAATAAATCAGTTGTTAGTCTGCGCTGGTCCTGTCCATTTCTTTCTTCTTGTGTCCTGTATGTAGGCGCAGTTTTATGTTTTCCTTTTTTTCTGATTGTACATATTTGCTAGTGTTAAGTTGCATGGAATGACGTGTGATACCATGGTGTTCTCATACTCATTTTGCACATCCAGACGAGTGTACCAGGCACCAGTTTACGCGTGACAAAGCTCTTACTTTCGGGTCACAGGTCCGTGCTTCACATGCAAGAGTGTCAGCCTTTTCATTGCCTGTGTGGGATGGGATCCACTGAAACTTTACATTAAAGCTCTTGTCCATGAGATGTTTAAGGAATGTCTAGATTGCCTCGTAAACATTTCGTGAGGTAGGCTGCACTGCAATTGTTTTTAGACTGACTTTCAGTCTGTCAGTACATCTCGTTCAGAACAGTATCGCAGTTTTCGCAACACTTGCTATCCTGGTGGCCGGATTGTGGCACACCAGTGGAGGCCAGGGGAAGGAATGTGTAGGGGGCCTTCTTCATCCGACCGGGATATGGGAAGGCGGTTTTGAACCCGATACTTTTCTCTGTAGGACCTCGTAGGCTACTGATAAACACTGTGTTGAGGTTTACGTCAAAAGTTCCAAAGCAAAAAAAGAAACCCACGGTCGCCCAGTGGCGTTGAATTCGCAAGGTTTTGCACGTAGTGTGCAAAAAGCACATTTACAGAAACTGACAATGCCTTTCACGATCGAGAGCCATAAGTCCGAACTACCACTCTGTGCCATTGTTTCTGACAGGGAAACCTGGTAAATGGTCCTAAGGGGCATACTTACAAGAGTTCCTTTCTAGCCTGATAATTCAGGACCCTTACCATGTGCACCATTCGGATGAAGTTGTGACTTAACTGAGGGACAGCAGTCCAGTCATGTTCAGGAAAGACGACCCCTATTATTCCTTTCTTTAAAATAATATTTTGCGATATCTTCAAAGCTGCACCACTAAGAAAAACCACAAATGTGGCTTAAATAATGTTAGTGGTTTCATGCAACTGTTGCATATCTACCTAATTTCCATTTCTGTGTAATGGACTGTGTAGTGGATTCTACGTACAAGTCACCTCAGGCAACTTGCGTTAGGCAGTTGCAAAATTACTTTGGTTATCAGCCACAAAGCGTTAAGCGTTAGTTAAGCTGCCCAAAATAGTACCCCCAATATAGTGAAGAGAGCGATAGCTTTGTCTGCCATTAGTGCAGCATTGTCTTGTCTTCACATGGAGGGGAACTACTACCGTATTTTCCGGTTTATAAGTCACACCCCCCCCTCAAAATGGCAGTTTAAAAAAAAAAGTATATAAGTCGCACTGGTGTACAGGATGCATCCGGCCACCAACTTCCTGTTGTGAGAATGCACTGTGACAATGCCTGCGTGAGGCGGCCGCCACTTTTGCACATTTCCAGCTGTTGGCACACACGTGTCTGAGCGCCTCCCAACATATATAAAAACAATACTTTCAGAAGTATTTTTATTATTCTGATAGCCTTGGTGGCGTTTAATCAAAGCCATCAAAGTTGTCTTCCTCCGAGTCTCTCACAAACAATGCAGCTACTTCTGGTTGTAGTACTCACTGTGATCCTCTGACTCGCTGAATTCAAACACTCCAACATGGCCATCGGCCGTGCAGGGGATCAACCCGGCCTTGCGAAAGCCCACCCTAATAGTTTTCTCAGAACTTGAATCCCAAGCTCCACTTACCCATTGAGCCACTTTGCCAAACTTTGAGCGTCTCATGCACCCCGTTTTTGTGAAGCTATGCTCTCCCTCCGACATCCATGTTTCCCACAGACGTCGCAGAACTGCCGTGAAGCTACAGTTGACAGAAATGTCGAGCGGCTGAAGCATCTTCGTCGTGCAGCCGGGTGTGATGACTTGCATACAGTTCTTTGAGGTGATCTTTTTCTTGACAATGTCAGTGATATGCGCTCGCATATCTTCACATGGAAGACTCTGTTGGGTTGACGTGGGAGAGATAGAATAAACTTTATTTCAGAATGAGAGTCCGGGGTGGAGCCCTCTTGTAGAGCCCCACTGGCCTGGTCTATAGGGCCACCACTTGGCTCCCCAGTGCCAGCTCGGAAAGCCGTACCTCCCAAGACCACGTCGTGAGTGTTTGTCAGGAACTTGTCAACCTAGAGACTGCATGGGCTGGCCACTCTGTACATTAGGAAGTCATGTGTGTAAGTGTGGCTGTGTGGTCACTACACCAGGGGCATATCCCTGTTGTGTATGTCTGTGGAAAAATCGCGTGTAGTCTTGCGATATGTGAGCATGTGTTCGTTTGGAGGGGACGCCACTCCCTGGCTTGCTGGCTGCTTAAGTTGGGATGCGGATGGGCGTACTTCCGTCTTGTGAGGAGTTTATTTTCCAATGTCCGCCTGCTTGTTATGGTGGCCTGTGAGCTGCCCTGTGGAGGGTCCTGCGCATAGGTCGACAAACTCACTCATGAGTCGACTCACTCAGACTCAGATCGGGCCAAGAGTCTTAGTGAGTCCGGTTGAGTAATATTTTGGTGAGTTAGAGTGCGAGTGAGTCCGGTTGAAAGTTCTAGTGAGTCTGAGTCCGAGCGAGTCTGGTTGAGGAAAATATTGGTGAGTCCGAGTGAGCCCTAAGTGCAATTGACGAGGGTAGCGATGCGGGCTTGTTGGTCTGTCATGGTTCTTGGATGTGGGCGCGAAAAGACAAGGACGAAGGGAAGTGTCTTCTTCCCTTCGTCCTTGTCTTTTCGCGCCCACATCGAAGAACCTAAGTGCAAAATATTGTCACGGGGTCGTGACGTCGACAAAGGCACCAGTCGGCGTGTGCAAGATGAAACTCTTTATTTGGCCGAACTTGTGGTCGGGAAACTGAAAGTCGAACTACAGCAATACGCGCTGTACACTGATAGCAGCGAACAGAGTGTTGGCCGGTGAAAGATTGAACATCGCTGGGATGCGCCGTCTTTTATACATCATGCATCGAACTTTCCAGCCTTGTCACTGGTGGTCGCGCAAGCTCTGGAATAATCTTGACTATTTGCGTCATGTGCGCAATCTTAACAAAATGATCTAATACAATCTGGAATCTTCTCACACATTCTGGTGCGCTTTGCGCAAGGCAGCAGCTACACGTGCAATGGGCCGGTAACAGAAAACAGAAAGAAAGGAGCGTGTGTGGCATTGCCTCCCTCTGAAAAGGCACCGTCCCGATGCTTGTAACAGAACATGGAAGGGGAAAACAAATGCATACAGAAGGGAAGTACGATAATAAATCAAGAAAGTACAACAAGCAATAAGTACAAGCAAAATTACAATAATAACATAAAAGGTACAGTCCTCAGGTTCACTAACGCGCATAAAACGGCTTTAAGGCGCACGACATGGACGACTTCAGGTCGTGCGCGGCGTCGCTGGGAGTTCGTAATGCTGTCCGGGATGACCTCGTAGTCAAGAGCGCCGAGTCGTCGAAGCACCTTGTATGGCCTGAAGTATCGCCGAAGAATTTTTTCACTGAGTCTACGTTGGCGTATCGGCGTCCAGAACCAAACACGGTCGCCGGGCTGGTATTCCACGAAGCGTCGTCAAAGATTGTAACGGCGGCTGTTGGTTGTCTGCTGATTCTTGATGCGTTGGCAGGCGAGCTGTTGAGCTTCTTTGGTGCGCTGAAGGTAAACAGTGACGTCGAGGTTTTCTTCGTCGGTGATGTTGGGTAACATGGTGTCGAGCGTCGTTGCCGGGTTCCTTTCGTAGACCAGCTTGTAGGCCGTCATCTGCGTCGTTTCTTGCACGGCCGTGTTGTATGCGGATGTCACGTACGGAAGGATGGCATCCCAGGCCTTGTGTTCGACGTCGACGTACATGGCCAGCATGCCAGCGATTGTCTTGTTTAGACGCACAGTGAAGCCATTTGTCTGTGGGTGGTAGGCGGTTGTGCAGCGGTGACTTGTCTGGCTGTATCGCAGGATTGCCTGAGTTAGGTCCGCAGTAAAGGCTGTACTTCTGTTCATGATGAGGACCTCTGGGGCACCATGATGTAGGACGATGTTCTCAACGAAGAACTTGGCTACATCGGCGGCACTGCCTTTGGGCAGGGCCCGTGTTTTGGTGTAGCGCGCCAGGTAGTCGGTAGCTACGACGATCCACTTATTACCGCAGGTCGATGTTGGGAGTGGCCCCAGTAGGTCCATCCTGATCTGCTGGAACGGTCGCCGAGGTGGTTCGATGGGCTGCAGAAGTCCGGCGGGCCTAGTCGGCGGTGTCTTCCGTCGCTGGCAATCTCGGCAAGTCTTAACGTAGTGGGCGACGTTGGCGGCAAGGCGCGGCCAGTAGTACTTTTCCTGTATTCTTGCCAGCGTTCGGGAAACGCCAAGGTGTCCTGTTGTCGGGTCGTCCTGCAGGGCCTGGAGGACTTCTGGTCGCAATTCTGAAGGCACCATGATAAGGTACTTGGCTAGGAGTGGGGAGAAGTTCTTTTGGAGAACGCCGTTGCATAAGAAAGACGACGCCAATCCTCGCCTGAATACTTTAGGGACAACGATGGTCCTGCCCTCCAGGTATTCCACGAGACCCTTCAGTTCCAGGTCGGATCGCTGTCGTTCAGCGAAGTCGTCGGCACTTATGGTTCCCAAGAAGCAGTCATCATCCTGGTCGTCTTGCGGCGGTGGATCACGGGGGCACGAGACAGGCAGTCGGCGTCACAGTGTTTTCTTCCGTACTTGTAAACGACGGTAATATCGAATTCTTGAAGTCTTAGGCTCCACCGTGCAAGGCGACCTGAAGGGTCCTTCAAGTTGGCTAGCCAACACAAGGAGTGGTGGTCGCTCACAACTTGAAGGGCCTGCCGTACAGGTAGGAGCGAAACTTGGTTGTAGCCCAGATGATGGCCAGGCACTCCTTATCTGTTGTGCAATAGTTGATTCTGCCTTTGATAGCGACCAGCTAGCATAGCTGATAACCCTTTCCTGTCCGTCGGTATTCTGCATAAGGACGGAGCCGAGTCCTACGCTGCTTGCGTCGGTGTGGATTTCCGTATCGGTGTATTCATCGAAATGAGCAAGTATCGGAGGCATCGTTTAAATTCTTGAAATGCTTGAACTTGCGCTGTTTCCGACCTGAATTCGACGTCGGGCTTCGTAAGTTGTGTCAGTGTCTCAGCGATCCGTGAAAATTCCTTGACGAAACGTCTGTAATAGGCGCACAAGCCCAGCAATTGGCGTACGGCCTTCTTGTCGGTGGGTGGCGGGAAGGCAGCAATGGCAGTTGTTTTCCGCGGCTCCGGGCGAACACCATCCTTGCTGATCACGTGACCCAAGAACAAGAGCTCCTCGTACGCGAAGCGGCACTTTTCAGGTCTCAAGGTGAGTCCGGAGGTCTTGATTGCTTGAAGTACAGTTTTAAGGCGCCGGAGGTGTTCATTGAAATTTGAGGCAAACACAACGACGTCGTCCAAGTACACAAGGCACGTCTGCCACTTCAATCCAGCCAGCACCGTGTCCATAACGCGCTGGAACGTTGCAGGTGCCGAGCAAAGACCAAAGGGCATGACCTTGAACTCGAAGAGGCCATTTGGTGTTATAAAGGCAGTTTTTTTCTCGGTCTCTCTCGTCGACTTCGATTTGCCAGTAGCCAGTCTTGATGTCCATCGACGAAAAGTACCTCGCGTTGTAGAGTCGATCCAGAGTGTCGTCTATCCGGGGCAGGGGATACACGTCCTTCTTCGTGATTTTGTTCAGGCGGTGATAATCGATGCAGAAACGTAGGGTTCCATCCTTCTTCCTCACTAACACCACGGGTGACGCCCACGGACTCTTCGAAGGCTTGATGATGTCGTCGCGTAGCATTTCGTCGACTTGTTTCTTTATGGCTTCGCGTTCTCATGTCGAAACTCTGTGTGGGCTCTGGCGGAGTGGCCTGGCACTTTCATCTCTTATGATGCGGTGTTTTGTGACTGGGGTCTGCCGAATTCTTGACAACGACGAAAAGCAGTCCTTGTATTGCAAGTGCAGGGTTTGGAGTTGTTCTTGCTTATGCTTTGGAAGGCTCGGATTGACGTCGAAAGCTGGTTGAGGAGCTCGGTTTGTCGGAGTAGATTCGGCAGAATTAGTGAGGGCGAGAGCACTGGTGGCTTGCACAATTTCTTCGATGTAAGCAACCGTCGTGCCTTTGTTCACGTGCTTGTACTCGTTGCTGAAATTCATGAGCACCACTGTTGCTTTCCCTCCACGCAGCTCGGCTATTCCTCTTGCGACGCAAATCTCGCGGTTGATCAACAAGTGCTGGTCTCCTTCAACGACGCCTTCCAGGTTTGCTGATTCTTGAGTGCCGACGGAAATGATGACGCTGGGGCGAGGGGGGAGTGTGACATGGTCTTCCAGCACATTCAAGGCATGCTTTCCTGGCAGCGTGTGCGGTAGTAATGCTTTCTGTATGGGTAGTTGTAGCATAGCCATGGCGTGCGCATAGCAGCGCCGGACCAGCAATGTATCAACGTAGTCAGCAGAATGAAAAGGACATTTATTGAAAAGTGTAGAACGTATTTATAGGCAGCACAGTGTAGACAGATAAAGATGCACACGTGGTAGTTGCAATAGTCCGATGTGGTGCAGGCGGCCAGCTGATGCGTCACAGGTGCGCGCGCACGCACACACACACACACAGACCACGTGAAGACACAACATTCCTTCCCCCTTAGAAGTGAAAGCGTTGTACTGGCTTGCGTTCTCTTGTAGAACGCCTGAGGGCTTGTGGGGCGACACTGGTATTCATCGGGACCGCCGTGATCTTTGGTGATGCACGTTGTGCAGAATCAGCATCATTAGGGAGGAACCCAGAAGACAGGCCATCCTCCGTGCTTCCCGCTACCGGAGGCGATCGTTCTGTTGCTTGGTCTTGCTCGCTGCAACTTGTGGCAGTTGTTATTGGTGTCTGATCACTTCGCGAGTCCTGTCGCGGGCGAAGCTGATCTACATGCCGTTGGACGACCCCGTCCGAAGTGTCCACGGTCACCATTCTCGCTCCCGACGTCGCCTTCACATTGCCAGGCGTCCATTTGCTCCCTGCACCATAATTTCAGGCGTATACGTCACTTCCTGGTAGCGGCAGCCAGTCCTCTTGGTCTTCTTTTGATCCTGTAAGGGCTGGAGGAAAGCATGTGTCCAACCGTGAGCGTATTTGGTAACCTTAGAGTAACTCTGCTGGGGATTTACCGCACTTTTGCGGCGTCCTCCGATAGTTAAACAGCAAGCGTATCAGATTCTCCTCCAGCTTCCCTCTCCTCATTTTTCGAAGTCCATCTTTGATTGTTCGCACTGCCCTTTCCGCTGCACCATTAGACTGTGGGTGGTAGGGAGCACATCGGAGGTGCACTATGTTGTTGTTTGCCACGAATTCCTCAAAATCATGGCTGGAAAACTGAGTCCCGTTGTCGGAAACGATTGTGCATGGTATCCCAAACCTGCTGAAAATGCCACGCAAACAGTTAATGGTGGTTTCCGTTGAAGCATGTGACAGAGGTACGGCTTCGAGCCATTTCGTGTGGACTACGACGAGTATCATTTTGCCGCATATCGGCCCCGCGTAGTCAATGTGAATGCGGGACCACCTTTCGCCGGTTTCAGGCCACTTGACAACGGGCGCCGCGGTTGGCATCGGTAAATTTTGAACACTATTCTGGCACTGAGCAGACACCTCTTCAATATTTCTGTCTAGGCCTGGCCACCAAAACAAAGAGTGCACGACAGATTTCATTGCCGGCGAACCCTGGTGAGTCTCGTGTAAAAGCTGCAGCACTTGTACTCTTGCTTCAGCTGGTATTATGACCCTATTGCCCCAGTAAACAAGGTCATGTGCAACGGACAGCTCTAGCTTACGGTCAAAAAATGGCAGAATGTCCCTTGCCAGCCCATTTGCGTGTCTGGGCCACCCATGTAGTATGTATCGTTTGACTTCTACCAGGACAGGATCTGACGCGGTGAAAGCCTTCAGCTCACGCGTTGTCACGGCACCCCCTTTCAGCTGGTTTAGCGAAAGTACATATTCGAGTGGCTCACCGTCGTCGTCAGTTTCCGTAGTTTGCAGCGGAAGTCGGCTTAGGGCATCCGCATTCAGCATCTGTCGTCCTGGGGCGTACTGCAGCTGGTACCGGTAGGCCCCCAGCTGAAGCGCCCACCGTTGTATCCGGGCAGCGGCCATCGTGGGCGTCTGCCTGTCTGACCTCAACAGGCCCAGCAACGGCTGGTGGTCAGTCACCAAGGTAAATTCCCGACCTAGAAGGTAGTCGCGGAATTTAGTTATGCCAAATACCAGTGCCAGTGCCTCTCGCTCGAGCTGTGAATAGTTGCGCTCTGCCTGTGTTAACGTACGCGAGCGAAACCCGATCGGCCTGTGAGCGTTACCGATTGTGTGAAACAAGACTGCGCCCACTCCGTATGCAGACGCGTCGCACTCAAGTTTTAGTTCCTTCGAAGGGTCGAAATGGACAAGAACCTTGGCTGCTTTGAGGCTTTGTTTAGCAACCTTAAACGCAAGTTCTTGAGGCTGTTCCCAGTGCCAGCGCGCATTCTTTTCCAGCAGCTGATACAAAGGAAAAAGTGTGGTAGACATGTTCGGCAGAAACCTCGCGCAAAACGTAATCATTCCCAAAAAAGAACGCAGTTCGGTGACGTTACGGGGGCTCTGTGCCTGCATGATAGCGTCGAAGTTTTTCTCTGTCGGATGAAGCCCATCGCGATCGATGCGATGCCCGAGATAGTTAACTGCTGGACTGCGCAGCTTGCACTTATCGTGTCTCAACTTTACGCCTCTCTCTCGAAAACGCTTCAAAACGTTTTTCAGCCTTTCGCCACTGTCGCTTGATTTTTCAGAAATGAGCACGTTGTCAAGATAAGCTTGTGCACCCACAAGACCAACTAGCACCTCATCCATTTTTCTTTGGAATATCGCGGGTGCAGAGGCTATTCCGAAAGGCAGTCGGTTGTAGCAAAAAAGCCCTTTTGGTGTGTTAATGATGCAAATTTTCTTTGCAGAATCATCCAGTGCCACTTGATTGTATGCGTCCCGTAAATCCAGAGTGCTAAAACAATCCCCATCGTGTAGTTGCGCAATCTTCAATGATGGGCAAGGGGTATCGTTCAGTGGCGCATGCGGGGTTCACTGTGGCCTTGAAATCACCGCAGATTCTCACTGCGCCGTCTTTCTTAAGAACTACGACTATAGGCGACGCCCATTCCGAGTGTGCCACCGGTTATAACACGCCCAAGGAAACTAACCGATCAAGTTCAAGTGACACGCGGTCGCGTAGCGCATATGGAACGGGTCTGGACTTACAGAACTTAGGTACGGCGCCTTCCTTTAGGTGCAGACTGACCGGAGGGCCTGTGATGAGCCCCAGTTCCTCGGAAAACACGTCGTGGAAGTCGTTGAATATGCTGTTCACACTGGACTTGCCCGTTTGTTCAGTGGGCTCTGAGACTCCAGCAACGCAAACCACCGGCACACCAGCGACGTTCAGCAGCTGAATTAAATCTCGACCGCAGAGGCTTGGTCCCGCACAGTCTAACACGGTCAGCGCGCACTCCACCGTCGCTCCCTTATGTGAAACACTGAGCGCAAGCTCCCCAAGCACTGGCAGTCGTCCTGAGTAGCAGGATAATTTCACACTGGATGGTCTCAGTTTTGGCCATTGGTCGCGGTGCTTCTCGTACAGTTGACGTGGGATGACACAAACGGGCGACCCAGTATCGACTTCCATGGTAAGCTGCGCACCACACCAAGAGAACGTCTGGCGAATGGGTGGTACCAGACAGCTCTTCCGTTCAGAGGCCAAGGTCCAGATGTGCGCTGCTTCGTGTTCGTCGTCTGTCGAACCTTCCGTCCCCGTGAGAATGTTGGTTTGTGCCCTCCTTGCTGTTCCTTGCTCGCGAGCACCGCGGCTTCGGCATTTCCTTGCAAGGTGACCGCGTCCTCCGCAGCGATAACAGCGAGCGTTAGACCAGGTGCAACAGGTCTCATTGTGCTTTGCACTACCGCACCTTGAACATTCTTGACGTGTAGCACTCCGCCTCTCGTCTTGCGGTGTTTTCTGCTGATACGCTTCTACTTTCAACACTGATGTCAAGGCCGATTCGTTCATGTTTTTCACGCCACTATCTGCAGCTTCAACTGAGAGGACCATCGCTTCAGCGTCTTCTAATGTTAATTCCTGCTTCGCAAGTAGCTGCTTCTGCAGTGCCCTTGACCGGACACCACACACAATGCGATCTCGTAGCATGCGATTTAAAGCACTGCCAAAATTGCAATTATCAGCGATTCGGCGAATGTCGACTAGAAATTCATTAATGGGCTCCCCCTCCGCTTGACACCGACTGAAAAACTTGTAACTTTCTGTGATTTCATGTCGCTTGGGATCGTAGTGCTCACTCAACACTGCCACACTGCCACACTGCCGAGTCAGCGCATTCGGCTTGCGTGGAGCCACCTTCCCTGCCAGTACTTGTATCGTGTGCGTGCTTAAGGCAGCCACCAGCAATGCTCTTTTCTTAGTTGAGTCTTCAATGGCATTCGCTTCGAAGTATGCTTTGACTTTAATAAGGTATGGCGTCCACTTATCTTTGCCTTCTTCGAAGTCCGGAAGCTGGTGGTGAGCCATGATCGCCTTGGTTGCTCGGTTTTTCGTAGTGTCACGTTCAGGGTCGTCTTTCACTGCATGGGTGGTGTCCATCTTTGTCGCCACTGTAGCATAGCCATGGCGTGCGCATAGCAGCGCCGGACCAGCAATGTATCAACATAGTCAGCAGAATGAAAAGGACGTTTATTGAAAAGTGTAGAACGTATTTATAGGCAGCACAGTGTAGACAGATAAAGATGCACACGTGGTAGTTGCAATAGTCCGATGTGGTGCAGGCGGCCAGCTGATGCGTCACAGGTGCGCGCGCACGCACACACACACACACAGACCACGTGAAGACACAACAGTAGTGTTATCGACTCGGATCTCAGGTCGATGACTGCACCATGTAAGCTTAAGATGTCCATACCAAGGCTGATGTCTCTCGAGCAAAGCTAGCACTACGAAGCTCGCGGGATAAATCCGAGAAGTACGAACTGCTGGGCCAGTGAGTTGGTAACTCATCTTAACGCTGTGGTGCGCAAAAACATGAAGGAGGGCAAACGAAACACGGCGCAAACTATCAACTGAAAATTTATTTAAACACCAAACATATATATATGCAGTTAGATGAACCCGTGTTTAAAACACGTGCAGGGATGCAACAGCTGCGCCAATTGCGCCAATTTGATACAATTCCTTATTTTTGCGCCAAGCTGAGCCAAAACCGTGAAATTTGTTAAAATTGCGCCACGCTGCGCCAAAATGCCTGACCAGCTTAAAATTTTCTCAGTTGCGCAAATTTGAGCGAGAAATGGAGGCCGCGTTGGTCATCTGCAGTGTGGGCATCGCCATCCAATACAGACGCGCAGACCCTAACCCTAACCTGTCCCCGCGAAAGAAAAGAATACGGCCGCACCAGGGAAAGATGCTCTGTCTGCACAGTGTCTTCGCATTTGACACCGCAGCATGTAGCAGGATATACGAGCCGCCCGCTGATGGCTGCCTTGATAGCGCACGCGCCAGCGATTGCGACTGCGCCCTTAGAATCAAAGTTCAAAGTTGCTGCTCGAGCGACAGCCCCCCCGCCCCCCTCTCGCGGCTTTTCATGCTCGTTCATGACGGGCGGGGCGTTTCCTCTATGCTTCAGTGGCAGACTTCCCGAGCGGAGTGGTGTTATCGCATGCACCCTCCGAGCGACGGAGATGGGCTGGCTCTTTTGATATCTGCTTCAGCCGCGTTCGTCACCCGCACTTGCACGCTTTTACCCGCGGTAGAACATACTATGCACAGGGATATGTTATCAATTTGGACTTTATACGGGAGATGACGGCAAAAACTTGTCGAGAGTGTCCATATAGTTGCTATCGCAAGAGAAAAGGACAGTAGTTCTGAAATTTCCTGATGCTTGTTTTATAGCATGCAGAACGCTTTTTAAGCCACTTTTGCTGTAGTACACTGCTGTCCTGCGGAAAAGCATACTAAGATTTAGAAGGGGCTATTAGTACTAGCTGTCAGGGACACAGCACATTTTGTTCCTTAATTACTCATTCGTGCACGCGCCGTGCAATAATGAGTACTAGTATGATCGCTGACGTCTAAAAAGTTATTGGCAATCATTTGGAGCTGCTGTGTATGGCGCTTCTGCGGCCTTGAGAAACAATAGACAAAAGCGTATGCCAGTTTTCTTTTTTCGCTACCCCCACTTGCTCCTGCTTTACGAATCTCCCAAATTTCCAGGTTGCCATGTTCGCAGGTCCACATTAGCATTTCCATTGCCTGTCGAATTATTTGACAGGTCCTGCAAATGCTAATGTGGACTTAGTCATTGTTTGCACTGACTTCGTCATTGTTCGCACTGTGGGGTGGCTCAACACACTGCTTTTATTGAAATAGCAGTGTTCACGTGCACTGTGCATGAATTAGCTGATGTTGAATGGTTTTTACATATTTTTGTTTTCTTTTCGTAAAGTGAGCCTTTTTTGTTATACTGCTCCAAATTTGGGATTTCGGGCTGAAATATTCAGGTTTTTCTTTTCGTAACCTGCTCCAAGTTTGGATTTTTGTGCTGCAAAAGCAACATTTTGCTGCTCCAAAAATTGCTCCAAATCCTATTTTGGCTGTTGCATTCCTGCATGTGTACACGCAGAGATTCTCTCAACGACACGCTTCCAGAAAACTTATCTCCGCAGCAAGTAATGTGAAGGAGGGCTTCACGACACATGCATCACCAGCTTTATTAATCAGATATGCTTCCTCAATTTCACGCGCTACCCTATCTTTGAACCTAGATTCCACTGTCGTCTCAGTGAACTGTGGTGCACAGCCGCATTCTCTGCTGTGCAAGGAAAGGTTAGAGCATGGCTGTGCCTTTAGTGAAGCTTTATGATCCAACACCCCGTAATTAATACAACACCCGGTTTGTCTTACAAAACGCTTCCCGCACCAAAGTGGAATGTACACCACACCCATGGCGCATTCAACCTCTTTAGCCCTGTGCTTTACCTTGCAAACGCCCTCGTCTTGCTCCCCACCCTTGACCTTCCTGTTTACAGCCGCGCAAATGCTGCCGAAACAGTAGCCAGCCAAAAATAAAACATAGCTGCGAGGCAAGGAAAGCAAAGAGGGACGACACGAGTGCTCTTGTGTACAGCGCTCGTGTCGTCCCTCTTTTCTTTCCTTGCCTCGCTTTTACGCCTTTTCCTTCAGCACTACCGTGCTTGCGCTGCAAACCCTTTCAATATGCACTTTAATCAACTAGCCCAAATAGCCGTTCTTCTTCAACAGATGAGAACATTCATGCACACATGCAGATGGAAAAGACCTTGGATGCAAAAAATAGCCAGAGAGGGACATCCTGATGTGCTCAGTGATTTCTTGAAGAAAAATTGTAGCGCAAAACAACACAAGGACAGACAGGTACACTGGACTGGCGCTAACTTACAACTGTTGTTTATTAAAGAAACGTACGGAAATATATTGCTGCGCGTCTTATGTTTCACGAGTTCAAGCTACACCCCCCAAGACTGTCAGCAACGCTCAGCGCAAACCGCGCCACATTGTTCGCGAAGCTCTCCAATCATTGTAGATCGTTTTGTTAAGATTGCGCGCCGCACGCGAATGTTCCAGCTTTGTCGAGAGATAACGCCGCCACCAGCGATATCGCTGGAAAGTTCAATAGCGCCTGTATAAAAGCCGACACGCTTGACCGCTTGTCAGTTGATCGACGGTCGACGCTCTGTTTGCCGCTATCAGCATATTGCTGTAGTTTGACTTTCAGTTTCTCGGCCACAAGTTCGGCCAAATAAACAGTTTCATCTCGGACGTGCTGACTGTTGTCTTCGTAGACGTCACGACCACGTGACATCTGGTGGAGGTGCTGCTTCATGATCCGGACGCCACCGCGGGGTACTGACCCAAGCCCAAGCCGCGACGAGGACGACGGCAAGGAGAACCCGGATCGTCGAACAAGCCGCAGGCAGAAGGGACTGCAGCCAGAGCACGGGCTCCTTCCCGAAAAAGACAGACAGCCGCAGATCCCAACATCGACTGCAGCGACGATGACCGACCCCGTGCAGCCTGCGCCGATCCTTCTTCGGCAGCCCAAGGAACCGCCAACCTTCCGCAGATCGTCGTTTGAAGACCCGGAAACCTGGCTTGAAACATACGATCGTGTTGCCGGCTTTAACAACTGGACCAATGAAGACAAGCTGCGTCACGTCTACTTCTACCTCGAAGACGCTGCCAGAACCTGGTTTGAGAATCAGGAGTCCTCACTGCAGACCTGGGATCTTTTCCGCAGCACATTCCTGCACACGTTCACAAGCGTCGTCCACAGGGAAAGAGCCGCTTCTTTGCTGGAGACCCGGGTGCAGCTGCCAAACGAAAACATCACCATCTTCACGGCAGGGATGACTCGACTTTTCCGTCAGGCCGACGCTGCGATGGCGGAAGACAAAAAAGTTCGCCTGCTCATGCGGGGTGTCAAACAAGAACTTTTCGCGGGACTTGTCCGCAACCCGCCCACGACAGTCGCCGAATTCCTCACCGAGGCTACGACTATTGAAAAAACACTGGACATGCGGACGAAACAGTACAACCGCTCGCCGCTGTCTGCAACCTATTCCGAAGTGCACTCACTAGCCACCGACGACTTGCGCGAAGCAACCTTCGCCGCAGCCTCAAGTGGATTCGATCGCAGACATTGTCCGTGAGGAAATCAAAGAGTCACTGGGTGTTCCTCAGCCGGCACCGGCGCAGCTTCAAGCAATGAGTTATGCTGCTGCAGCCCGATGCAATGCCCCCCCTCCTCGCCCGCGTCAAGACGCCGCGCCGCCCCAGCAGTTCCGCCGCCACCACCGACGCCATACCGCCCGCCAACCGGCCAGCGATACACGCCGAGGAAGACCGACGTTTGGCGCGCCCCCGACCATCGTCCACTCTGCTACCACTGCGGAGAAGCTGGCCACACCTACCGCCGCTGCCAGTATCGACGGATGGGACTGCGCGGGTTCGCCATCGACGCGCCGCGTCCACAGCAGGGTGAACGACCACGTGACATCGCCGACTATCTGGCAGGAGCACAGTGACCCCCCTGAGGACCTTCCCAATCGCCGTCGCCAGGCCGCTACGCCTCTCCCCAACGCCGCCAGTACACTGGCCCATTCCGGGGCCGGTCGCCTAGCCCGTATCTGGAAAACTAAGGGCAGCAACCGATGGAGGTGCGGTTGCTGAACGACAAAATGCTGAAGATCCTCCTCCGCCGCCGCCGCCACGACGAAACCTTGAAGACCCGATGCGAACCAGACAGAGCCCTGACGACGAAGCCTCGCGGACCGAAGTAGACCTGACGACGCAACGGGGAAGCAGCGGAACAAACCGACGTAGCCGTGACCCGACGCCACGACCTAACTGCAATGCAAGACAATGAACTAGCGACCTCGACGTCCTTATCGACGGCCACAGTGTCACAGCTCTCGTCGACACCGGAGCCGACTATTCTGTCATCAGTGGACCGTTCGCCGCGAAGCTGAAGAAAGTTAGGACAGCCTGGGAAGGCCCCGAAATCTGGACAGCTGGAGGTCATCTAGTAACACCAGAGGGAATCTGCACAGCGAGACTCACCATTAACAACCGGATTTATCCCGCGAACTTCGTAGTCCTGCAGCGTTGCTTGAGAGAGGTCATTCTTGGGATGGACTTCTTAAGCCTTCATGGTGCAGTCATCGATCTGAGATCCAAGTCGATAACACTATCTACAGAAAAAGCACTACCGCCGTACACGTCGCCAGGGAAACACACCTTGAATGTGGTGGAAGACCAGGTCACCATTCCCCCTCGCTTCAGCGTCATCATTTCCGTCGGCACTCAGAAATCAGCAGACCTGGAAGGCGTTGTTGAAGGCGACCAGCACCAGTTGATTAACCGCAAGATTTGCGTCGCAAGAGGAGTAGCAGAGCTGCGGGCAGGGAAAGCAACAGTTATGCTCACGAATTTCAGCAACGAGTAGCACGTGAGCAAAGGCACGACGGTCGCCTACATCGAAGAAATCGTAGAAGCCACCAATGCTTTCGGCCTCACCGATTCTCCCGAGCCTACTCCGACTAATAAAGCGCCGCAACCAGCTTTCGACATCAATCCCAGCCTTCAGAAGCACAAACAAGAACAGCTCAAAACCCTGCTCTTGCAATACAAGGACTGCTTTTCGTCGTCGTCAAGAATTAGGCAGACTCCCGTGGCAAAACACTGCATCATAACAGAGGAAAGCGCCAGACCACTGCGTCAGAGCCCGTACAGAGTTTCGACGCGAGAACGCGAGGCCGTGAAGAAACAGGTCGACGAAATGCTACGCGACGACATCATCCAGCCGTCGAAGAGTCCGTGGGCATCCCCGGTGGTGCTAGTGAAGAAGAAGGATGGGACTCTACGTTTTTGCGTCGATTATCGTCGCCTGAACAAATTCACGAAGGATGTGTATCCCCTTCCCCGGATAGACGACACCCTGGATCGATTACACAACGCAAACTACTTTTCGTCGATGGACCTCAAGACCGGTTACTGGCAAATCGAAGTCGACGAGAGAGACCAAGAAAAAAACTGCCTTTATAACACCAGAATGCCTCTTCGAGTTCAAGGTCATGCCCTTTGGTCTTTGCTCGGCACCTGCAACGTTCCAGCGCGTTATGGACACGGTGCTGGCTGGATTGAAGTGGCAGACGTGCCTTGTGTACTTGGACGACGTCGTTGTGTTTTTCTCAAACTTCGACGAACACCTTCGGCGCCTTGAAGCTGTACTTCAAGCAGTCAGGACCTCCGGACTCACCCTGAAGCCTGAAAAGTGCCGCTTCGCGTACGAGGAGCTCTTGTTTTTGGGTCACGTGATCTGCAAAAATGGTGTTCGCCCGGACCCGCGCAAAACAGCTGCCATCGCTGCCTTCCCGCCACCCACCGATAAGAAGGCCGTACGCCGTTTTCTCGGCTGGTGGGCCTACTACAGACACTTCGTCAAGGAATTTTCACAAATAGCCGAGCCACTAAAGCACCTCACGAAGACCGAAGTGCCATTCAAGTGGGAAACGGCGCAAATCGAAGCATTTCAAGAACTTAAACGACGCCTTCAGATGCCTCCGATACTAGCGCATTTCGACGAAGACGCCGATACGGAAATCCACACTGACGCAAGCTGCGTAGGACTCGGCGCCGTCCTCGTGCAGAAGACTGACGGGCTGGAAAGGGTCATCAGTTATGCTAGCCGGTCGCTATCAAAGGCAGAAATCAACTATTCCACAACAGAAAAGGAGTGCCTGGCCATCATCTGGGCTACATCGAAGTTTCGCCCCTACCTCTACGGCCGGCCCTTCAAGGTTGTGAGCGACCACCACGCCTTGTGTTGGCTAGCTAACTTGAAGGACCCTTCAGGTCGCCTCGCACGGTGGAGCCTACGACTGCAAGAATTCGACATTACTGTCGTGTACAAGTCCGGATGAAAACACTCTGACGCCGACTGCCTGTCTCGTGCCCCCGTCGACGCGCCGCCGCAAGACGACGACGATGACTGCTTCCTCGGAACTATAAGTGCTGATGACTGCGCCGAAATGCAACGAGCCGATGCGGAACTTGGGGGCTTTATGGAGTACCTCGAGTGCAAGACCGCCGATGTTCCAAAGGTATTCAAGCGAGGACTGCCGTCGTTTTTCTTGCGGAACGGCGTTCTCCTGAAGAAGAACTTCGAGCCGACTACCGTCTTGTCGTGCCCTCATCATTGCGACCAGAAGTCCTCCAGGCCCTACACGACGACTCGACAGCTGGCCACCTCGGCCTTTCCCGCACGCTCGCGAGGATACAGGAAAAATACTACTGGCCACGCCTTCCTGCCGACGTCGCCCACTACGTTAAGACTTGCCGAGATTGCCAGCGACTGAAGACACCGCCGACTAGGCCAGCGGGACTTCTGCAGCCAATCGAACCACCTCACCGGCCGTTCCAGCTAATCGGGATGGACCTACTGGGGCTGTTCCCGACGTCGACTTCCGGCAACAAGTGGATCGTCGTAGCAACTGACTACCTCACCCGCTAAGCCGAGACAAAGGCCTTGCCCAAAGGCAGTGCCGCCGAGGTAGCCAAGTTCTTCGTGGAGAACATCGTATTGCGTCATGGTGCCCCAGAGGTCCTCATCACAGACAGAGGTACCGCCTTTACTGCGGACCTCACTCAGGCAATCTTCAAATACAGCGAGACGAGCCACCGTCGCACCACCGCCTACCACCCGCAGACCAATGGCCTCACCGAGCGTCTAAATAAGACCATCGCCGACATGCTGGCCATGTACGTCGACGTTGAGCACAAGACGTGGGACGCCGTCCTTCCATACATGACCTTCGCTTACAACACGGCTGTCCAAGAAACGACGCAGATGCCCCGCAGGGACGTCTGCGCGAGCAGGCGTTTGGTGTGTAGCGACACCACGGACACGAGCTAACGGGGGGTTTGCACCCCTCCCACGCCTAGCCGTGCGTGGCATTGCCGTGTCCGGGGAAAAGGGGATCCTGGGGGTTGAGCCGACGCCGGGCGTTTGGACCTTTAAAGCCCCCCGGAAGAGGCAACACACCCCTTTGGCCCCGGCTTCACGTAGACGGCACCCCTGGGCTGACCCACCCAGGGGAAATCGGCGGTCGCCTTTTCCTATCCCCCTCTCTGATCTTTCACTTTCCTATCTACTTTCCTCGCTGTCCTGTCTCCTACTATTTTCTGTTACTTCCCAGTTTTCGTAGGCGGCCTGGGTTAACCCTGTGCAACTAGCCAACCTTGGTCTATGCGCATTCGGTTATAGTAGCGGTGTACGGCTGGCGTCTGCATGTTTTCAGCAGCATGAATCTTGTAGCGTCCCCGTGTTGGGCTCCGTGGTGGGTGGCCGCCATCGCTGCCGAAATGAACTCCAATAACATGCATAGAGCGTTTCCTCTAATCAGTGATCGTACCGCTTCAAAGCGCGTACGCACCGAAGAACTCACATTTCTCAGTCGACCAAAAGAAGTATTCCCCCACTATCATGTTGTACACAGTGAGAACAGTAACAAAACAGCTAGAACCATGTCCCCTTTCATAGTATCCAAATCACTTACAGACACCTTAGGTGCTGGCTATAAAGTCACGAAAATGGCTAGTGGAGACCTCCTACTCGAACTACATGACAAGACCCAGTTTGACAAACTAAAGAACCTCCGAACTTTCGGCGACATTCCCATAACAGTAACCCCCCATCGGTCCATGAACTCTGCCCGTGGAGTAGTATCAGACGCAGATCTTCTTGAACTTACAGAGATCGAACTCCTCGAAGGCTGGAAGGATCAGCACGTGACAAATGTAAAACGAATCATCATCCGAAGAAACAACGAGGAAATTCCCACTAAACACCTGATACTAACCTTTGCCACAAGCGAACTACCAAAGACCATAGACACTGGGTACACAAAGACAAATATCAGGCCGTACATTCCAAACCCTCGCAGATGTTTTCAATGCCAAAGATTTGGCCACGGCTCTCTGAGTTGCCGAGGTCGACCTACCTGCGCGAAATGTGGTGTCCAAGGCCATGCCTCGGACACCTGTAATGAAACCCCACATTGTGTGAATTGCGACGGCGACCACGCCGCGTATTCACGTTGTTGCCCAAGCTGGAAAAAGGAAAAAGATATTATATCACTGAAGGTACGCGAAAAGATCTCATTCAAAGAAGCACGAAGAAGGTGTTCGGCCTTTCATGGTCCTACCTATGCTGATGCGGCGCGTCAGGGGGCAGCGTCGCATCAGCCACCGCCACTGCCCCGGCCCACGCAAGGTGAGCCATCGGCCGTGGCGGCTGCCCCCGTAGTGGCAGTAGTTAAGTCTGCTTCGCCTGCCCAGCCAGAGATCTCGGCGACTCCAGGGTCGTCGGGTCTCACGACCACGCCTCGCCAGGCGAGGTCGGTAAACCAAGCCAACAGCTCACAAACGCGGGCGTCCAGTGCCTCACACGAGGCAATGGACACAACTACGGTACCCCTGGTGCCTAAAGAGCGGCGTAGCTCCTTGGAGCGCGCTAAGAAAACAAAAAAGCCGATAACAGCGCCTGCCGACGGCTCTGTTACTTAAGTTCCAACTTTCCGTTTGAAAAACAGCTACTTCCTTTTCGTACACACAGCACTATACTTCACTTCCAATATGGAAACACAAATCATACAATGGAACGTCAGAGGACTCCTTAGAAATCTCGATGATGTCCAAGAACTATTACACAGACATTCACCAAAAGTGCTGTGTGTACAAGAAACACACTTAAAATCCAAGCACACCAACTTTCTACGTAGTTACATTATTTTCCGAAAGGACCGGAACGATGCCATGGCGTCATCCGGTGGCGTAGCCGTTGTAGTTAATCAAGGAATAGCATGTATACACTTACCACTCCAAACGTCCCTCGAGGCAGTGGCTGTTTGAGCGGTTCTTTTGAACAAACTTGTCACCATTTGCTTGCTCTTCATACCACCACACTACCAACTGCAAAAACATGAATTTCAGTCTTTAATAAATGAACTCCCAGAACCTTACCTGGTCCTTGGGGACTTTAATGCACATAGCAGTCTATGGGGTGACTCTCGCTGCGATGCACGAGGTCGTCTGATTGAACAGTTCCTCTTCACGTCCGGTGTGTGTCTGTTGAATCAGAAAGAGCCAACATATTATAACTTCGCTAACAATACCTACTCGTCCATAGATCTCACCATTACATCTCCATCACTTCTACCTCTATTCAAATGGAAAGTCGGTAATAATCCTTATGGAAGCGACCACTTTCCAATAGTTCTGAGCTCACCAATAATGTATGATTGTCCCCCACAGGTTCCCAAATGGCACGTTGACAAAGCCGATTGGGAAGAGTTTCGTAAAGTTACTCGCTTAAATTGGACTGATATGTGTGGTTTAAGCATAGATGCAGCCGTAGAGTACTTTACAGCTTTTCTCACGGATGCTGCAACTAAGTGCATCCCACAAACAACTGGACTGCCCGGGAAACGACGTGTCCCGTGGTGGTACACTGAGTGTCGAAATGCACGGAAAAAACAAAACAAAGCATGGAGGTTGCTTAGGGACTCTCCGACAGCCGAGAATCTTGAGTTTCAAGAACATAAAGTCCCAAGGTAGGAGAACGCGCCGACAGGCCAGAAGGGAAAGTTGGCAGAAGTTTTTATCGGGCATTAATTCATATACACAGGAGGCCAAAGTCTGGAACATGGTTAGCAGGGTAGCAGGCCGACAAGCACATTCACTTCCTCTAGTAAACACACAAGGTGACAGCTTGGAAGACCAGGCGAACTTCCTAGGTGCACACTTCGAACAGGTGTCGAGCTCGTCACACTATAGTGAAGCTTTCCAAAGATACAAAACAAGAATCGAAAAACAGGAACTAGAGCGTAAATCCACAAAACACGAAGCATACAATGAACCTTTCTGCATTGCTGAGCTGCAAGCATCGCTTAACTGCTGCAATAATTCCGCCCCAGGCTCCGACCGTGTTGTATATGAAATGTTGAAACACCTGCCATCTGAAACTCAAAAAGCCCTCCTCTCACTGTATAACGCTGTTTGGTCTTCCAGCGAGATCCCCTCGGCCTGGAAGGAAGCCATTATTATTCCGATTTTAAAACAGGGCAAGGACCCATCCTCCGTTACGAGCTACAGGCCCATTGCACTAACAAGCTGCCTGTGTAAACTTTTTGAAAAGATGATAAACCGCCGACTTATACGTTTCCTCGAAGCAAACAAATCACTCGACCCATACCAGTGCGGTTTTCGAGAGGGTAGATCTACCTCTGACCACCTTATCTGTATCGAGGCACAAATTCGCGACGCTTTTGTCCAAAAGCAATTCTTTCTTTCAGTGTTCCTTGATATGGAAAAGGCTTACGACACCACATGGCGCTTTGGCATACTGCGAGACCTCTCACACTTAGGTGTCCGAGGAAAGATGCTGACCATAATCGAAAGCTATTTGTCCAATCGCACGTTCCGTGTTCGAGCGGGTAATGTCTTGTCCAGAATATTTGTCCAGGAAACTGGAGTGCCGCAAGGTGGTGTCCTGAGTTGCACACTTTTTATTATAAAAATGAATTCGCTACGTCTGTACATTCCACGGAACATGTTTTATTGCACATATGTGGACGACGAGCAGTTCGGTTATAAGTCGTGCAACCTTTCAATGTGTGAGCGGCAGGTCCAGCTGGGCTTGAACAAGGTCTCTAAATGGGCAGACGAGAATGGGTTTACGCTGAATGCACAAAAAAGCACTTGCGTCCTATTCTCCAGAAAAAGAGGCTTTCATCCCGATCCAGACATTGACCTACATGGTCAGCGTCTGTTGGTAAAAACAGAGCACAAGTTCCTAGGGCTAATTCTAGACACAAAACTTACATTCATACTGCACATTAAGTACATAAAAAACAAGTGCATTAAAACTATGAATATTCTAAAAGTGTTGTCACGCACTATGTGGGGTAGTGACAGGAAGTGCCTGATGAACCTTTATAAAAGCCTTGTACACACGCGCCTAGATTACGGGGCGATAATCTATCACTCTGCGACACCAAGTGCCTTGAAGATGCTTGACCCAGTCCACCATTTGGGCATTCGTCTTTCTACGGGCGCCTTTCGCACCAGCCCCATGGAAAGCCTCTACCTCGAATCGGACGAATGGTCGCTACACCTTCAGAGATCTTACCTATCTTTTGTGTATTTCCTCAAAGTGAACGCAAACAACGAACACCCCTCACACACTACAATCAATGAGTTGTCTGCTTCTGAACTTTTTCACAACCGTCCCTCGATGAGACAGCCGTACTCACTTCGTGTGAGGGGACTAGCTGAAGAAATAGGTGTGCCACTTCTCGAACACTGTCTAATGGCTCCCGCTGCCTATCTCCCGCCGTGGCAGTGGCAGCTTGTAGATTGCGACGTTTCTTTCGTCGAAGTTACCAAGCATGCGCCACTTGCACATATCCGTACACACTTCCTCGAATTACAATACAAGTACCCACACCCTGAATTCTTTACAGATGCCGCAAAGTCTAACACTTCTGTGTCGTACGCAGCCGTTGGTACATTCCTTTTCCGATTCCGGTATTCTGCACCCTGATTCCAGTATCTTCACGGCAGAGGCTTACGCGATACTTGCGGCAGTTAAACACATAAAGCAATTAAAACTACAAAAGGCAGTGATATACACGGATTCATTAGGCGTAGTGAAAGCTTTAAAAACTATGACAAAACACACAAATCCGGTCCTTGTCTCGCTCTATTCTATTTTATGCACGATCTACTCTCTTAAACAACATGTCGTAGTGTGCTGGGTGCCAGGGCACCGCGAGATACAAGGCAACGTGTTGGCGGATCAGCTAGCAGCATCCGCCACGAAAACAGTCCCAATACGTCTGTAGCTATCCCTCCATAATGGTGTAATAGTAGCGCAAAAAAAGACGAGGACAAGAAAGTGAACACCACAAGCGCTTTTTTTTGCGCTACTATTACACCATTATGAATCACTACCAACTAGCTTGCCTTTCCGTTTTGCTATCCCTCCACTAGACTTAAAACCATTCCTCAAAAGAAAGATCAGGGCCTTTTGGCAGAGCACATGGGATAGGAACACACAAAATAAACTGCATGTTATCAAGCCGCAACTAGGTAATTGGACACCAGTATCAAAGTCACGCCACACAGAAGTCACACTCTGCAGACTTAGGATTGGCCACACATACAGTACACATTCATACCTTCTGTCCGGAGGCGATCCACCTTTGTGCGACTACTGTGGCGATCCCTTAACTGTACTTCACACCCTACTACAATGTACGGAACTAGACGCTCTCAGGAAAAAACATTTTTCATCTACATACCTGCAGTTCCCACTCCATCCTGTTATGCTCATTGGCAGAGAACCCCTTTTTAAATACCAGTCCCTCTTTGAATTTCTGAAAGATGTACGTAATTTCAACGTTATTTTTCCAGGCGCTCCATAGCGCGGTCTCATGATTGAGGCTGTTGCTGCGGTTTCCATCAAAGGAAGCACCTGCCTCCCGGCCTTTGGGATCAAAGGCCTTGAGGAGGCACTCGTGCTGTTATCCTGCCTTTCACTTCTAAATACCATGATCACTCGTCATTTATCCCACACCCATAGATCACACCACTTGTCACTGCCATAATTTTAGACTGTATACACATCTTTTACGCTTCTTTATAGCGCGTGATTTTAGGTCTCTATACAGCCACAATACACCCGGTCATCGTAATCATTGGTCATTGCTAACGCCACATAATAGACATGGCGCTCTTTGGCCACCCATGGCCCTTGCGCCACAAAGCCCCACTAATCATCAAACGACGCAGATGACGCCGTACAAGTTGGTCTACGGAAGGAGCTCGGCAACGACGCTCGACGCCATGCTACCGAACGTCACCGATGAAGAAAATCTCGACGCCGCCGCTTACTTACAACGTGCCGAAGAAGCTCGACAGCTCGCCCGCCTGCGCATCAAGACCCAGCAGAACACCGACAGCCGTCGCTACAATCTTCGACGACACTTCGTGGAGTACCAGCCCGGCGACCGTGTCTGGGTCTGGACACCAATACGACGACGCGGATTGAGCAAGAAGCTTCTGCGACGATACTTCGGACCGTACAGGGTACTTCGACGTCTCGGCGCACTCGACTACGAGGTTGTCCCCGACGGCATCACGAACTCTCAGAGGCGCCGAGCTCAACCCGAGGTCGTGCATGTGGTGCGCCTTAAACCGTACTATGCACGTTAATGCACCAGAGGACTCTAATGTTTGCTTTCTTTATTAGTTTTCTTTAGTATTGCATGTATTCATGTTCTGTTTTTAAGCATCGGGACAATGCTTTTTCGGAGGGGGGCATTGCCGCGCGTCTTATGTTTCATGAGTTCAAGCTACACCCCCGAAGACTGTCAGCAACGCTCAGCGCAAACCGCGCCACATTGTTCGCGAAGCTTCCCGATCATTGTAGATCGTTTTGTTAAGATTGCGCGCGGCAAGCAAATGTTCCAGCTTTGTCGAGAGATAACGCCGCCACCAGCGATATCGCTGGAAAGTTCGATAGCGCCTGTATAAAAGCCGACACGCTTGACCGCTTGTCAGTTGATCGACGGTCGACGCTCTGTTCGCCGCTATCAGCGTATTGCTGTAGTTTGACTTTCAGTTTCTCGGCCACAAGTTCGGCCAAATAAACAGTTTCATCTCGGACGTGCTGACTGTTGTCTTCGTCGACGTCACAACCACGTGACAATATACACAGCACCAGAGCAGCAGAGGGTACCAAGTCATGAACCAAGAGAATGTTCTGCTCACTCAGTAATTTCCCTTTCAAGGCCTACATTTTTGTTTCGCCTTTCATTGAGAGAGAGGAGCCTTTGTGTCTACTTCCTAAAGGCATAAAGTGGCTCACAAAGTGCTTCTTCTTTTGGCCACTAACATTCAAAGGTTTCATGGACTGAACGTTCTTCTTCAATATTGCACCATGATATTTCTTAAGAAATGACTGACTGGTTTTATTGTTTAGCTGAATATCGGTGTTTTTCAGCTTGTGAAATCTCGTGGTGCAGGTGCGACAGCTGTCACGAGTAGACCACCCCAACATAGTCAAGCTGTATGGTGCCAGGGTGCGAACACCGGTGAGTGAACACTTGGCTTGTTGTTGAGCCTCATCCTGGTGCACAGCTGAATGTGGCTGTGGCTACTTCCGCAGTATACAGTGCAAGGAGAACCTGTTCTTTTCCTCGGTACATGGAGAAATTACTATTGTTCTCAGTGTGGAAAAAAAAAACCAAAGGAAAGACAAGCAGTAGTGTGCTGTAACAAGATGCTGAATGTGTGCACTAACGCAGTGATAATTTGTGATTGCAGTGCATATTCAACTATGTTGCCATCCTGTCTTTTGTTAAGAGATAGCAGTCATGCTTGTTATCACTGGATAAATTTGTGCGTGCAGCTCTTTGACGGTGGTGACACTGTATCAATAAGCACTTTTATCGAATAAAGCTCAGTTGGTAGTTCAGCACTGGTTCTGTTTGTACATATGTCTTTCGTCTCATCTTTCGTGCTGGTTAACTTCGCAAGTGTTGCGCCAGCTTGCCCAGACAAAAGCACTCTTAAGTCAATACAATGACAGCTTCATTTATTTTTTACTTAATACACACTGTTAATGCCAGGACTGGCACAGCTATGACACATAGCTAGAACAAATGTATGCAGGGAATTACTGTTTACACTATCGTTGCTGTTAAGTTATCATTGACCAGCAGTGAGATAGACAACCTATTTAAGCTGCTGTTTGGAACGAAAAATTTAGACAAGAAATTAATTTAAAAAAAATGTGTTTTGGATTCTGCGACTACTCATGCATCACCAATTTTCATGTGTCCTAGATTTTAGCAATAAGAGTTCTGGTTTCTTTTTTTTTTGCTTTCAATTTCCTATTTAATTTTTTTGTAACCTTCTGACCAGCTTTTCTCAGCTTTGGCGCAGTCAATTGTCATCATTTTTGTTGTGCGAGCGCTGTCGAGTAACACAGCTCTAGCAGAGATGAAATAAGCTGGCCATCTCCGTCGCAAAGAACGCGCATGCGATAGCATCAGCCCGTGTGCGAGGCCTGCTGTCGCTTGCTTCTCATTCAGAAAGGAAACGCTCCGCCCGTCTTTCGCTGGGTGAAGGAGCATGAAGGGACGCCGGGGGAGGGGGGGCAGCATGGCTCAAATAGCAAGTGTGGCAATTCACTATTAGGCCACTGTAGGGAGCGCTGGCGCACGCACTATCTCGGCAGACATCAGAAAACTGCTCATATACCCTTCTACAGGCTGTGATCTCACCACTTTGTGCTGTGACCACTGATGGAACAAACTGCATGAAAACCGCTTCTCTCCCGGGAGCAGCCATATTCCAATACACCAGCGTTTTGTAGGGTCATGCGAGATTGGATAAAAAATTCGCTGCTAGCCATAGTTCGTATTACATTACGACATGTTGCCATCGCATTCACTGCTTCGCTTTTTCATTGAAACAGATTCTTTTCGAAATTCGAGAGACAAATTTCTCTTGCCACGAAATCACAATATGCTACCTGCCAGGTGATCACACAAGATGACACTACATTGATGTCCAACATTCTTCTCATGCTGTAACTGCGCACCATGGCAAAAGAACGCCAATAGCAAAGTTTAAAAACAGTTTCGGAGAGGCCTTAGTTGGCACTTGGCACCTAAAGTTTGAAATCCTCTGTTTTGAACTATGCTGAACGAAACAGATTTAAAAAGGCCAGGTAACTTGTCGTAGCAGTAGTAAAAAGAAGCAGTAGAAAGTGCAGTAGAACCCCGCGGATATGTTTTTGAAGGGACGGTTGGAAATAAACGTAAGAGAGGGGAAATGCAAGGGCCGAAAAACAGGAAAAGCGCCAAAGTATTTAGTGGTACAGAATTTTATTTCAATGCTTACACGTGAAAAAACCGTGCAACGTTGCCTGGTGCTTTTACTCATGTCCGAGCAGCACGAAAAGTTTTTCGAGCACCTGCAGTCGCGAGATTTTCGCCGGTTGCGTCGGCGTCTCCGAGCGATACTGTAGGACCGTTGGCATAGTGTCGGACCACTGTGGCTTGTAGTAAATGGTCGAACGCCTTGCGAAGGTAGAATTACCCCCGAAAGCAGTCATCGAAAGAAAGGAGCCCTGCTCTACCAACTCCTAAATTTCGTCACTGGTGCACACATTCGCGCACTCAGCCACGATCTAGTCGACGGATTGAAACGCGAAGCTGGGGACGGCGTCATCTACAGAAATGTAATCAGTGTATGTGATTTTTTTAGCAGCAACAGCTGTAGGCACGAATGAACTAAGTACACGCAAGCACGACCAGCACGGCGAGTCCAACCTCGAGCCACGCGCACGACCACGTGAGCTCCAACCAGCTCGAACTCCTCCGACAAATGAAATAATACAAGTCTACGCCAACGCCATGGCAGAAGTAAATGCCAATCTCGAAGGCCTTGCTTGTGCAAGCAATTACGTCATAGATGTCATATTTGCAATACAAATCTCAAAGGCTATGCTTTTGTCATAAGTAAATGCTGATCTCGAAGGCTGTGCTTTTGTTTGCGTCAACTGAAAGTACCTGTCGCTTGTGCCTCTCATGTGGCTAATGTTACGGTCAAACCAGGCCAGGCCACATGAAAAGTCACCGTGGCCGCTCTCTTCGGTACTCACTCGGTCGGCTCGGAACGCACTTCGCGACGTATCATACGGGAACGGTCCCAGTTACAACGTAAGAGCAGGGTTCCCAATACATTGTACCCAATGGGAGCTGTGCCGGGACCGGTGAAAAACGACGTAACAGCCGGGAAAACGCATCAGAAAGGAACGTAACAGCGGGGTCCTACTGTAGCAGGAAAAGAAAAAGAATCTTTTAAATAAGTAGTTGATCTTGCTGTCTTTTTTTTCAGGAATATGCTAAAAAATTGTCAGCCTTTGAGAGGTTATCACTAAAAACATCTCAAAATATGTAGGTGGGATATAAATTTGCACCTGGTACCATTCAGGAAAATTGAATAAAAGGTGCTAACTTGATTTCTTTCCGTGTAGTATTTCAGGAAACTATGATAGCTCACATGAACGCATGCCTTTGATTGCAGGTTTGCCTGGTGATGGAGTATGCGGAAGGGGGATCCCTCTACAATGGTGAGTATTGCATGCGATTGTGAAGAGAAGCTCTCCATCCATCCGGCAGTGAATAATGTCCTCACAACTGAATGATAGCATCAACACCTTGCTTACTGGCCATTGGGGAAATTAGCCCCTACCCCTGAATTTCTTAGCAGCATGTCTGTTTGACAACAATTTCAGCTTTGGTTTAAGGGAGAATAGAAAAAGAAATCAGGCTGCATAGTCAGTGAAGTACAGGTGCCCTCATCCATGTGCTGGCCCCAAGTAGGGTGGACACATGCCAGATCTTGCATTTCGCTGCACCAGTTTAAGGGGTGCAGCACTTGGATGGTTCTCGTGCCCTCTGCACTGGTTTCCTCTTGTCAAGCCCAGTTCCGGACGAGTTCTCTGCCCCCCAAGCCAAGAGCAGACAGTGCTCCACAGTGTTTGTCTTAAGCTGCTGCACAGCCCCAGCGGGTCATTTAAGGCGCATCTTTCCAGCAGTCATTAGGCAAAAGTCTTCTGTGCTTCATGCGTAAGAAAATCTGGCGTAGTTGCAACAACATAAACTGTCCAAAAACAGACCAATAAAAAGTTGGCTCAAGGTGCACAGACTCGCATCCTTTTTGCAAAGGCTGAGACAAAGAAGAAACATCTGATGAACTTAAAAATGTATTCATGTCTCAACTTGCATGTGTGTCCTAATGGGTTTCGAGACTTGCCATGTTTTTTCTAACACGCCATCGTGGCATGCAGACCAAGTGGTGATGTCAACAAGAGACTTCAAAAACAATGCCAATGAATACACTTAGGTGCATGCATAATAGCTTTCACCTTAAGTTGTCTTGACATCGGTCAGGGCCACTTTACGCTCAAGCCACAGGGCAGATGGCCTTCCATTGATCTGTCGTTATTTTATATTTAAATGTGTACCACTTTAAGGGCTCAGTTTGTCGTCCATTCATAGATCTCGCGTGGCATCATCACGCTCGAAATCAAGTGGTAAATACAGGCCTAAAACGAGGCTAGCAATGCTCAAAACTGGACTAAAATAAACAAACAAGGATTAAAATAATATAATTAACAGAAATAACTGAGTAGTAACTGCAATAATTAACTTCAAATCACTAAGAGCGTTTCGGAAACATGCCGCCGACTCCATCATTGGGCCACTGCCTTGCTATGCAAGCGATTGCTCCTCCCACCGGCCCTTCTCCGGCGTCACATCTGAAGGGGAAACAACCTGACGGAACTCGCTGCAGATGACACGTATCTCAACTGCCGTAACATGCACGAGTTGATATAGTGCAGCAAAAAGTAGCATGCATGTCACATACCTAGTTTTCAAATCTCCCTAACAAGAATCTACTCTTTCAGAAGCCACGGTTGTGGCTATTTGCGCAAAGAAATCACAAGGAAGGGTTAAGGGGAGCACAAGTGTGAGTCCCACAAGTGTGACCGTATCTGCATAAAATTCAGATTATGGGGATAAGCAGGGACACCACTGCTCGAGAACTGTTGGAAGCTTTTCACATAAAAGCACGAGGTTTATTATGCATTAGTGGCACTTCATTATTCTTTTCGCAGGCAGAGAGCACGTTCTTGCATCGCAGTTGTGATTAAGATGGTATCCGATTGTTGTGAGCCTGCCCTTTTGTGCATGTCTATACCTATATATTGCATTGCACAAAACATTATCTGTTCGATGTATGCCTTGCATTCCGCGCATGCCTTTGCATATTGTAACGACGCGGGATCGACGATCAAAAGGAGAACGACCAACAAATGCGCTAGATCAGTAGCTGAAATGACAACAACGTCTTCTTCGTCCCTGCCCTGGGGCCACTGTCCTCACGCTGCTTCATTGTCGACGCTACTGGCACATACGCGCGGCATTATTCCCCCTTTTAAAAAGAAACATCGTCCCGATGATGAAAGCCCAGAAAACAGGGCAAAAAAACACTGCGCAGTTAGTCACTGAAAGTATGGCTTCATCCGAAGCACGTGGATGATTTCTGGTGAATGTCTTCGGCACTTGGAACACTGAGGGCCGCCCGGAACAACCTCGTAATTGACGTCACTGATGCGTCGGAGGACTTCGTAAGGCCCGAAGTATCTCCGCAACAGCTTTTCAGAGAGCCCACGACGACGAATAGGTGTCCAAACCCACACTTTGTCGCCCACGTTGTATGTGACGGGTCTGTGCCGGAGATTGTAGTGCCTGGCGTCATAGTCCTGTTGTTCGGTGATTCGCAACCGGGCAAGTTGCCGAGCTTCTTCTGCTCGCTGTGTAAATTCTTCAGCGTCCGTCTCTGTGCCATCATTTTCATGAGGGAGCATCGCGTCTAACGTAGTTGTAACTTCACGGCCGTAAACGAGACTGAAGGGTGTCTTCCGAGTGGTCTCCTGACGAGCCGTGTTATACGCAAATGTGACGTAGGGTAGGATGTCGTCCCAGTTCTTGTGCTCTGCATCTACGTACACGCTTATCATGTCAGCCAGGGTCCTGTTGAGACATTCGGTTAACCCGTTGTTCTGTGGATGATACGCCGTTGTCTTCCTGTGGGCGGTACCACTTAGTCGCAAAACGGTGTCCAAAAGCTCGGCCATGAACGCAGTACCTCTGTCAGTGATAATAACTGCGGGAGCACCGTGCCTTAAAACGATGGCTTCGATAAAAAATTGCGCCACTTCAGCCGCTGTTGCCCGTCGCAGAGCTCCTGTCTCGGCGTATCGGGTGAGGTAATTGGTGGCGACGATTATCAATCTATTTCCACTAGTAGACGTTGGGAAGGGGCCCAGAAAATCCATGCCGATTTGTGCAAATGGCGTTGTCGGCACATGAACAGGTTGCAACAGGCCGGCTGGCTTGATGGATGGCGGCTTGCGGCGCTGGCAATCTAGACATGTCTGCACGTAAGTTTTCACGACCATGGCAAGTTTCGGCCAGAAATAGTTCTGCCTAATTCTTGCCAATGTCCGAGTGTAGCCCAAGTGACCAGCGGTCGGCTCGTTGTGGCAGGCGTGCAGGACCTCATGTCGAAGCGATGAGGGAACGACGAGTAAGTAGCTGCTGCCACAAGGTGAAAAGTTCTATTTGTAAAGAACGTCGTTGCGCAAGCAGGACGACGCCAGCCCCCTTGCAAATAATTTCGGCACGCTATTGGTTCGTCCTTCAAGGTAATGAATGAGCGGCAGCAGTTCAGCGTCGTCCCGCTGCTGTCGTGAAAAAGCGGCAGTGTCCACGACTCCCAAAAAGGCCGTGTCGTCGTCGTCTTGGTCTGCTGTTTCAACGGCAGACCGAGAAAGACAGTCGGCATCGGCGTGTCGTCTTCCCGATTTGTAGGCAAGAGTGAAGTCGAACTCTTGGAGCCGAAGACTCCAGCGTGTGAGACGGCCGGATGGATCTTTCAAATTAATTAACCAGCAGAGCGAATGGTGATCGCTGATAACGGTGAACGAGCGACCGTACAAATACGGGCGAAATTTGAGGACTGCCCATACCATTGCGAGGCATTCTTTCTTGGTCGTAGTGTAGTTGGCTTCTGTTCGGGACAGCGTCCTACTGGCGTAAGCGATCACCTTTTCGCTGTCGTCCTGCCACTGTACGAGTACTGCTCCAAGGCCCACATTACTAGCGTCTGTGTGCAATATCGTTGGCGCGTCTTCATCGAAGTGGGCGAGCACGGGAGGCGTTTGCATGCGTTGGCGAAGCTCGTCAAATGCCCGTTGCTGGTCTTCGCCCCATGCGAATGGGATATCTTCCCTGGTGAGCTATGCGATGCGCGAAAAATTCGCAATAAATCGCCGGTAATAGGCACAAAGTCCCAAAAAACGTCGCACTGATTTTTTGTCCGATGGGGTCGGGAAATTCGCCACGGCAGCAACTTTATCCGGATCGGGCCGGATTCCGTGGCTGCTGACGACGTGACCTAGGAATTGAAGTTCGTGAAAGCCAAAGTGGCATTTTTCGGGTTTCAATGTGAGACCGGCCGAGCGTATTGCGTCAAAAACTGTTTCCAGTCTTCTTAAGTGCTCCTGGAACGTTGCAGAAAAGACTGTCACGTCATCGAGGTACACCAGGCAGGTTTGCCACTTAAGTCCCGATAGTACAGTGTCCATTAGACGCTGAAACGTTGCTGGCGCCGAACACAAACCGAAGGGTAGCACCTGAAATTCATAAAGTCCGTCGGGCATGACAAAGGCGGTCTTTTCACAGTCCCTCTCATCCACTTCAATTTGCCAGTAGCCGCTTTTTAAGTCCATTGACGAAAAGTAACGGGCGTTTCATAGTCTATCCAGGGAATCATCAATACGCGGCAGAGGATAAACATCCTTCTTTGTGATCTGGTTGAGCTTCCTGTAGTCAACGCAGAAACGCAAGCTGCCATCCTTCTTTTTCACGAGTACTACAGGCGATGCCCAAGGACTGTTAGATGGCCGAATAACGCCATCTTCCAGCATCGTTTTCACCTGTTTTTGAATTGCCTCACGCTCCTTTGGGGCAACGCGATAAGGATTTTGCCGGATGGGTCGGGCATCGGAGTCTGTGATGATGCGGTGTTTCGTGAGCGGTGTTTGACCAACTCTGGAAGTGGATGAGAAGCAGCCGTGAAACTTGTGGATCAGCGCAAGAAGGCGGTCTCGCTCGATGGCCGATAATGTCGGACTAACGTCAACAGGTGTCGGTGTATTGATAGTAGACGGTGCCACCTTCTCCACCAGATGGCAATCTTTGATTTGCGCAAGTTCATCGAAATAGGCAATGGCAGTGCCACTAACGATGTGTCGGCGTTCCTTGCTGAAATTCATCAACAAGAGTTCAGCGCATCCATCGCTGATATTGCCACATGCGTTTCTTTATCACTTTTGCTGTATTCGGTTTTCGGCCACAAAGACTGTCAGCAACACTCAGCGCGAACCGTGCCTCGTTGTTCGAGAACCTTCGCGATCATTGTAGATCATTTTGTTAAGATTGCGCGCAAGACGCACACACTCGAGCTTATTCTAGAATGTGCACGACAGCCAGCGTTACCGCTGGAATATTCGTCGGCACACGTTTAAATGCCGACGCGCTTCACCGCTTGTCAGTTGATCGACGGACGACGCCCTGTTCGCCGCTATCATTGTACAGCGTGTATTGCTGTAGTTCTGTTCTCATTTTCTGGCCACAAGTTCGGCCAAATAAACTGTTCCATCCTGCAAACGCCGACTGCTGTCTACGTCGACGTCACGACCACGTGACATCTGGTGGAGGTGCTGCTTCTTCCATGATCCGGACGCCCCCGCGAAGTGCTGACCCAAGCCCAAGCCGTGAGGAGGACGACGGCAAAGAAAACCCGGATCGTCGAACAAGCCGCAGGCAGAAGGGACTGCAGCCAGAGTACGGGCTCCTTCCAGAAAGCGCCAGACAGCCCCAGGTCCCAACACCGACCGCAGCGACGATGACCGACCCCGTGCAGCCTGCGCCGATACTTCTCCGGCAGCCCAAGGAGCCGCCAACTTTCCGCGGGTCGTCATTCGAAGACCCGGAAACCTGGCTCGGGACCTTCGAAAGGGTCTCAGCGTTCAACAACTGGGACTCCGAGGACAAGCTGCGCCACGTTTACTTTTACCTTGAAGACTCAGCAAGGACCTGGTTCGAGAATCGGGAGTCCACTCTTCGAACTTGGGACGCCTTTCGCAGCGCTTTCCTGCAGACGTTTGCAAGCGTCGTCAGAAAAGAAAGGGCCGCAGCCTTGCTAGAGACGCGGGTACAACTTCCAAATGAAAGCGTTGCCATCTTTGGAGAGGAAATGGCCAGACTGTTCCGCCAAGCTGACCCTGCCACGCCTGAAGACAAGAAAGTCAGGTTGCTCATGCGAGGGGTAAAGCAAGAGCTCTTCACTGGGCTGATGCGAAATCCACCCTCGACAGTCCAAGAATTCATCTCAGAGGCGACGACGATTGAGAAGACGCTGGAAATGCGCAACCGCCAGTATAATCGCCGATCGATTCAAGACAGCCCAGCTGTTCATGCCGTCGGCTCCGATGACCTGCGTGAAACGATCCGAGCGATCGTGCAGGAAGAACTGCGCAAGCTGTTACCCTTACCACAGCCTGAAGCTGCCTCGATCGCCGACATCGTCCGAGAGGAAACCAGCAGTCTCTGGGCACCCCCGAGTCAGCGCAGCAGCAGCTGCAAGCAGTGAGCTATGCTGCTGCAGCCCGACGCAACGCCTCCCCTCCTCGCCCACGTCAAGACGCCGCGCCGCCCCAGCAGTCCCGCCTGCAGGCACCACCGCCGCCACCACCGATGTCATACCGCCCACCAGCCGGCCAGCGATACACGCCAAGGAAGACCGACGTTTGGCGCGCCCCTGACAACCGCCCGCTCTGCTACCACTGCAGGGAGGCCGGCCACACGTACCGCCGCTGCCAGTACCGACAGATGGGGCTTCGAGGATTCGCCGTCAACGCGCCGTGCCCATAGCCAGGCGAACGGCCTCGCGACATCGTCGACTACCTCACCGGAACACAGTGGCAAGAACGACGACCTTCCCGCTCGCCTTCGCCGGGCCGCTACATGTCACCGCACCGCCGGCAGTACACTGGCCCAAATCGGGGCCGGTCGCCTAGCCCGTATCCGGGAAACTAAGGGCAGCAACCGATGGAGGTGCGGTTGCTATACGACGAACTACCGAAGATCCTCCGCCGCCGCCGACAACGCCGCAACGAAATCTAAAGAACACGCCGCAAGCTGAACGGAGCCCTGACGTCGAAACTTCACGGCCTGAGGAAGACCTGACGACGCCACGTCGAAGCAGCGGAACGAACCGACGCAGCCGTGACCCGACGCCGCGACCCAACCGCAATGCAAGACGACGAACTAGCGACCTCGACGTTCTCATTGACGGCCACAACGTCACTGCTCTCGTCGACACTGGAGCCGACTATTGCGTCATCAGTGGGCCTTTCGCCACGAAGTTGAAGAAAGTTAAGACTGCTTGGGAAGGCCCCGAAATCCGTACCGCTGGAGGCCATCTAATAACGCCGTCTGGAGTCTGCACAGCAAGAGTAACAATCAATAATCGCACGTATCCTGCGAGTTTCGTAATCTTGCAACACTGCTCCAGGGACGTCATACTTGGCATGGATTTCTTAAACCATCATGGCGCCGTCATTGACTTAAGAACCAAGTCGATAACCCTATCGTCAGACAAAACGACACCGCCGGATACCATGCCCTGAACATGCTCGAGGATCAAGTTACCATCCCGCCTCGCTCCAGTGTCATTATTCCCGTCAGCACCGAAAAAGCTGAAGACATCGAAGGTGTCATCGAGAGCGATCAGCGTTTGCTACTAGACCATGACATTTGCGTTGCAAGGGGCATTGCTCGGTTGCACGAAGGAAAAGGAAGCGTGATCCTAACGAACTTCAGCCAAGAATACAGACACCTGAGCAGGGGCACGACGATTGCATACATTGAAGAAATCTTGGCCGTCAGCGATGCATTTGCCTTTTCGGATTACGACGAAGCTACGACGACTACCCCAACAGCTGAGCCACCCTTCGACGTAAACCCAAATCTTCCCGCTCGCCAACAGCAACAGCTTCGATGCCTTCTGCAGAAAAACAAGGAATGTTTCTCGTCGTCGTCGTGGGTCCGACAAACGCCCCTTGCTAAGCACTGCATTATAACAGAAGAAAACGCTCGACCACTCCGTCAGAGTCCCTACCGGGTTTCGACGCGGGAACGGGAGGCCGTGAAGAAACAGGTCGACGAAATGCTACGCGACGACATCATCCAGCCGTCGAAGAGTCCGTGGGCATCCCCCGTGGTGCTAGTGAAGAAGAAGGATGGGACTCTCCGTTTTTGCGTCGATTATCGTTGCCTGAACAAAGCCACGAAGAAGGACGTGTATCCCCTTCCCCGGATAGACGGCACCCTGGATCGATTACACAACGCAAAG
Source organism: Rhipicephalus sanguineus (assembly GCF_013339695.2). Taxonomy (NCBI): domain Eukaryota; kingdom Metazoa; phylum Arthropoda; class Arachnida; order Ixodida; family Ixodidae; genus Rhipicephalus; species Rhipicephalus sanguineus. The sequence goes on from NC_051181.1 coordinate 8,808,753, forward strand.
TACTTTTCGTCGATGGACCTCAAGACCGGTTACTGGCAAATAGAAGTCGACGAGAGAGACCGAGAAAAGACTGCTTTTATAACGCCAGATGGCCTGTTTGAGTTCAAGGTCATGCCTTTTGATCTTTGCTCGGCACCTGCGACTTTTCAACGGGTTATGGATACAGTACTGGCCGGCTTGAAGTGGCAGACGTGCCTCGTGTACTTGGACGACGTCGTTGTGTTTTCCTCAAACTTCGACGAACACCTTCGGCGCCTTGAAGCTGTACTTCAAGCAATCAAGACCTCCGGACTCACTTTGAAGCCTGAAAAGTGCCGCTTCGCGTACGAGGAGCTCTTGTTCCTGGGTCATGTGATCAGCAAGGATGGTGTTCGCCCGGACCCGCGGAAAACAGCTGCCATCGCTGACTTTCCGACGCCCACCGACAAGAAGGCCGTACGCCGTTTTCTCGGCTTGTGCGCCTATTACAGACGTTTCGTCAAGGAATTTTCACGGATCGCCGAGCCACTGACACACCTCACGAAGGCCGACGTCGAATTCAGGTGGGAAACGTCGCAAGTTCAGGCATTTCAAGAATTGAAACGACGCCTGCAGACGCCTCCGATACTTGCGCATTTCGACGAGCACGCCGATACGGAAATCCACACCGACGCAAGCAGCGTAGGACTCGGCGCCGTCCTTGTGCAGAAGACCGACGGATTGGAAAGGGTCATCAGTTATGCTAGCCGGTCGCTATCAAAGACAGAAATCAACTATTCCACAATAGGAAAGGAGTGTCTGTCCATCATCTGGGCTACATCGAAGTTTCACCCCTACATCTACGGCCGGCCCTTCAAAGTTGTGAGCGACCACCACGCCTTGTGTTAGCTAGCCAACTTGAAGGACCCTTCAGGTCGCCTCGCACGGTGGAGCCTAAGACTTCAAGAATTCGACATTACCGTCGTTTACAAGTCCGGAAGAAAACACTCCGACGCCGACTGCTTGTCTCGTGCCCCCGTCGACGCACCGCCGCAGTACGACCACGATGAGGACCGCTTCTTGGGAACCATAAGTGCCGATGACTTCGCTGAACGACAGCAAGCCGACCCGGAACTCAGGGGCCTTGTGGAATACCTCAAGGGCAGGACCGCCGTTGTTCCAAAAGTATTCAGGCGGGGATTGGCGTCATTTCTCTTGAAAAACGACGTCCTCGTAAAGAGGAACTTCTCTCCGGCCCGGGCCGAATACCTCATCGTTGTACCTTCGGCACTGCGACCAAAGGTTCTGCAGGCCCTGCACGACGACCTGACGGCTGGCCACCTCGGCTTTTCCCGCACGCTCGTGAGGATACAGGAAAAATACTACTGGCCACGCCTTCCTGCCGACGTCGCCCACTACGTTAAGACTTGCCGAGATTGCCAGCGACGGAAGACACCGCCGACTAGGCCAGCGGGACTTCTGCAGCCAATCGAACCACCTCACCGGCCGTTCCAGCAAATCGGGATGGACCTACTGGGGCCGTTCCCGACGTCGACTTCCGGCAACAAGTGCATCGTCGTAGCAACTGACTACCTCACCCGTTACGCCGAGACAAAGGCCTTGCCCAAAGGCAGTGCCGCCGAGGTAGCCAAGTTCTTCGTGGAGCACATCGTCTTGCGTCACGGCGCCCCTGAGGTCCTCATAACAGACAGAGGTACCGCCTTCACTGCGGACCTAACTCAGGCGATCTTCAAATACAGCGAGACGAGCCACCGCCGCACCACCGCCTACCACCCACAGACCAATGGCCTCACCGAGCGTCTAAATAAGACCATCGCCGACATGCTGGCCATGTACGTCGACGTTGAGCACAAGACGTGGGACGCCGTGCTTCCGTACGTGACCTTCGCTTACAACACGGCCGTCCAAGAAACGACGCAGATGACGCCGTACAAGTTGGTCTACGGAAGAAGCCCGGCGACGACGCTTGACGCCATGCTACCCAACGTCACCGACGAAGAAAATCTCGACGCCGTCGCTTTACTTACAGCGCGCCGAAGAAGCACGACAGCTCGCCCGCCTACGGATCAAGAACCAGCAGACGACTGACAGCCGGCGCTACAACCTTCGACGACGCCACATGGAATACCAACCCGGTGACCGTGTATGTGTATGGACGCCAATACGCCGACGGGGACTCAGTGAGAAGCTTCTTCGACGATACTTCGGACCGTACAGGGTACTTCGACGCCTCGGCGCACTCGACTACGAGGTTGACCCTGATGGCATTACGAACTCTCAGCGGCGCCGTGCACGACCAGAAGTCGTCCATGTGGTGCGCCTCAAACCATATTACGCACGTTAGCGAATCTGAGGACTGTCATTTTGCTTTATTATTGTGCTTTCTTTCTTGTGCTTATTGTTTATTGTACTTTGTTGCTTTATTCTTGTTATTGTTGCATGCATTGGCCTGTTCTGTTTTAAGCATTGGGACGATGCTTTTTGAGAGGGGGGGCATTGCCACGTGCGTTTCTTTATCACTTTTGCTGTATTCGGTTTTCGGCCGCAAAGACTGTCAGCAACGCTCAGCGCGAACTGCGCCTCGTTGTTCGAGAACCTTCGCGATCATTGTAGATCGTTTTGTTAAGATTGCGCGCAAGACGTGCACACTCGAGCTTATTCTAGAATGTGCACGACAGCCAGCGATAACGCTGGAATATTCGACGGCACACGTTTAAATGCCGACGCGCTTCACCGCTTGTCAGTTGATCGACGGACGACGTCCTGTTCGCCGCTATCATTGTACAGCGTGTATTGCTGTACTACCTGTAGCTGTAGTTGCTGTAGTTCTAGTTCTCATTTTCTGGCCACAAGTTCGGCCAAATAAACAGTTTCATCCTGCAAACGCCGACTGCTGTCTACGTCGACGTCACGACCACGTGACAATATTGATGACTGCCCTGGCAATAGAAATGCCGCAAGTGAATGTTAGCTCACTGATGTGTTCAGCGACGCCAGTGCCGCTCTGCAGGCTGTCGCAGCGCACGGGTACAAGGGAGCAACTGCGTGGCAGGAGTATAACGTCTTCACCGGCGATACGCAAACGAGGTCGCTGGTTTTCCTCATCGTTAGCAGTGCCCGAGTGTGGAGCAAATGTTACGCTTTTGTCGCGGATGTTAATCACAGCCCCGTATTCGCGCAAGAAATACATTCCTAATATGAGCTCTTTACAGCATTCACGAAGAATCACAAGGGTGGCGACGAAGGTTGAACCCGCGATTATGAGTCGGGCCGTGCACTTTCCAACAGGTGTCATCAACTGACCTCCGGCAGTTCTGATATTGGGTCCATGCCATGGTGTCTTTACTTTCCTTAATCTGTCGGCTAATTGTAGGCTGATGATCGAAAAGTGGGAGCCAGTGTCAACAAGAGCCGTCACTTGATGGCCGTCAATGTGAATGACAAGGTCAGCGCTGACCACTTCGCTTACATCGGCAGGTGTCGTATTCGTCATATTCGTCGTATTCGTCGCAGTGGCCGTAGTCGTCGTTGTAATCGCAGTCTTCGGCGTTGGTGTCTTTGAGTTGGCGTTCGTCTCTGGGGGCTGTTTGGAATTTTGACGATTGGCAACCCCACCCCCGGAGGTCGCTGCGTCTAGTTTCCCCGTCGCGGGCTAGGGGACCTGCCTCTGGTGACGTCGGCAAAACTGCAACGATTCGGTGAACTATACTGTGCAGGAGATGGAGAATGTGATCGGGGTGTGGTGAGATTTTGCGGCGGAAGACTCAGAGGAGCGTCGTTGTGCGTGCGCCGACCGTCATGCTTAGCGTAATGGGGGTGGGGAGGAAATCTCGAGTATTGAACCTCGCGATAACGGCAAACTCGATAGACGTGCCCTGCTTTGCCACAATGAAAGCACACCGGTCGACGGTCCGCGGTAGGCCACAAATCGGTTTTCCGACGCTGGTAGTTCAGTGGGGATTCTCCATTGAACCACGTTGTGGCGTTCGGGTGTCGACCGTACGGCATTCTGCGTGTCGGCGAGATCGGCGAGGTTGGTGGCGATGAGATAGGCTGCGTTTGCAGTGTAGGAGGTGGCCTAGTCGGAGCCGGCGGCGTCGGAGGTGCGATGACTGGACATCGGGCAGCATCAGCGTAAGTAAGATGCCGTTGTACATCACCATAGCCTGGCGAAGAAAGAGCTTGACGGACCTCTTCCCGGACGACATCAGCGACAAGAGATAATGCCGGCGTCGGTTCTGTTGGTGGAATCAAACCGAGCTGCCGAAGCTCCTCTCGCAGAATCTCCCGGATGACTTCACGCAGAGGCTTGTCGTTACTCAAAGTCATGGCTGAGGTACTCGCTACCGAGTTGATCATCTGTTCATGCTGGCGGTATCGCTGCTGTAAGGCCCGTTCGATCGCTGTGCCCTCTTTAATGAATTCAGCGACTGTTGTCGGTGGATTTCTGACAAGCCCGGCAAACAACTGCTCTTTCACTCCGCGCATGAGATACCGCAACTTCCTTTCTTCTGGCATCTCAGGGTCTGCCCTACGGAAAAGACGGGCCATGTCTTCAGCGAACATAGCAACGCTCTCGTTCGGTTTCTGGATGCGAGATTCCAGGAGACGTTGCGCATTCTCCCTCCTGTCGACACTGGTAAAAGTGTCGAGCAGCTGGGTGCGGAAGTCGTCCCACGTAGCCAAACTCCTCTCCCGGTTTATGTACCACGTCTGAGCATTGTCCTTGAGGTAGAAATAGACGTTCGAAAGCTTGTCGTCTGAGGTGGTCCATTGATTGTATTTCGCACAGCGTTCGAACTGGTCCAGCCAATCGTGGGCGTCTTCATAGGCTTCACCATGAAAACACCCAGGAATCATAGGATTCTGCAGTGTCACGTGCGATGGAGCTGCAGTGGCCCTGGTGGTTGAAGGACGATTGCTGGAACCTTCTGGCAGGGGATTGAGCTCGGGCGCCAGGCCTAGCTGACGGCGACTGAAACGGTGGACCGGTGTTTCGACGCGTGGTGGCGATTCCGGGCTCGATCGTCGGCTCCGCGAAGGGGTGCCAAGCATGAAGCTTACCCCGCACCTCCACCAGTGTAACGACGCGGGATCGACGATCAAAAGGAGAACGACCAACAAATATGCTTTATCAGTAGCTGAAATGACAACAACGTCTTCTTCGTCCCTGCCCTGGGGCCAGTGTCCTCGCGCTGCTTCATTGTCGACGCTACTGGCACATACGTGCGGCAATATATATAGTACTGCTGTAAATATGGAATAAACAGTCGAAAGTGTGCGCGCCCCTTAACCCTTCCCTTGTGATTTTTTTGCGCGAAATAGCCACAACCGTGGCTTCTGAAAGAACATGAATTGACTAGCCCAACAACGTGTGCTTCAAGAATCTACCCGTGCTTGGAAAACCCTACACGCTTACCTCAAACACTGGCGCCATCGACCGTTTGGTAAACGGAGCAGTGGCTACGGGAACTGCTGGGTGCCCACGCTACGTACTTCCTCAGGTTACACAGAGCTGCATTTAACACAGGATTTAGAACTGTGCCAGTCATTACGCAAGAACAACATTTTTTGTTGATGGCCTTGCCCTGTATTTGGGTAGAAGGCCAGAACCCTCTACTGAACCAATCTGAACAGTCTCTTGAACTCATGGTCATGGTACCCAGGAGCACAATTGGTATCCATGCACCAACACGCACGCAGCCAAAATATATGTGTCGTCAAACTCCTCCTCAGAGTCACTGTCAGGGTCACCGTTGGTGGAATCTTTATTGCGGTCAGAGTATAGGCGATGCGCAAAGCGCCAACGACGCCATCTGCTGCCACGGCTCGGAAGCGTTGATGGGTCTTGGCGGGCAGTGTTCCTGCGAGCGTGTACGCGAGTGCACGGATGGATGTGTTTTCATCGTAATTTAACGACTCTGTCGGGCTTCAGCGATGTCGAAAAATAACTGCTGCGTTGTCGGCTGCTCAAACACACGCAAAAAATTGCCAGGAACGCACTTCTACAGGTTTCCGGTGCTATATCATGAGCGAGAGCGACGGCGGCGGTGGATTGCAGCCGTACGTCGCAGAAGGTAAGCAATCGCGCTTTGTTTACGGCAGTGTTAGAACGATTACCGTGTTTTTATTGTTTTTATTTCTCCTTTTATGTCGCTACGTCTTCAGCGAACGCTACTACGTTTACACTTGGTCGCCTCGCCTGCATTGTAGACGCTACAATGCACCTGAGGTTGTTATTACTGATAAGACGCGATGCCTAGGCTCTCTTGAAAAACGAGCGGCGCGAAGCGCAATGCCAGAGAATGTGGAGCAGGTGACGGCTCCTTTACAAAAGTGCCGTGAAATCACATGTGTTCTGCACAAAATCGGCTGCATTCTACCTGTTGATGGCACTTGAATGCGATCATCGGTGCAGAATGTTCGCTGTGCGCTTCTGCACCAATGATGACAAGCTTATCATTTATTTTTTCACAAGTTTATCGTGCTGGTTTCAAAGTTTTACCAACGCTGACCCTTCGCGTGGCCGCACCTGTGAAATCTATACGCCGGTGTGACAGCGCTCCCTCAAAATCTACTATATAAACACATGGCACGTAAACGAAGCTACTGTGTCGAGAAAAAACGTTGGTTCACGCGTCAATGCATGCAGGCATTAGTGATCGGGACGTTACAAAGAAAGCGGTGTACTTACGATGAGCTCCACTTCGTAGGGAAGCTTGTTGACGCTTGTCTGTGGCAAACACTTGGCGCATATGGTGACATTGTCGTCCCACACAGCTGTGACATCGGACACATGTCCACTATTATAAAGTGCGGCTCCTTTGTGCACACTATCGCCGCAAAAGTAATTATCTGGGACGCGCACAAGCGGCAAATCGCACGCGCGCATATGAGGCGTCTGCTACGCGACCCGCCAGCGGTTCCAACGGCCGCCGCTACGCGGCTTTCAGTGGCGCCCCTATAGGCGCTGCGCATCGCGGATAGCAATTTCATGGCAGTTACAATGAGTGCCATCACAGCCATGTCTTGGAAGGTGACACCTATGATACGCACTATGCACGTACAGCGCATGTAGGCTGGGCAATGGGCAGGAATTGGCTGTTCGACCTACATGGCATGCATCTGTGTCCTTGTTTTCAATGTAGCTCTTGCATGCTAGTGTCACAGCTGCACCTGCACTTGCATGCTCACAGCCACTACCGTGGCACTTTTTAGGACTAGTGAGGCCAGTGCAAGCCAAACCACAGAGAGAGGCTATGTTCGTGGCTCGGCCAGCTTTGACCATCACGAGCCGCTCATGGCCGCACTCTATTTAGTCTCCTAAAGATGCACACGCACATATTTCTGTGACAAGACATCATCAAGCGGCCACTGACCTCTTCTTACAAGGGTGCCTTTCACGGGATTTTGCATTTTGAGAAAACCCTAAATGTTGTGGGCAAACATGACACCTTGTCTTGTGACCACATGAAACCAGCTTCCCTTGAACTCTGGCACTCTGAGGGTGAGCCGTCGGTCGCTCCTTTCTTTCTAAGAATCAAGGCCTCTGGAAGGAAAAGGAGTGATAGGCAACCACTAGGACCACACCATTCTTTGAGCAATCGATGGGGAAATGCTCTCTGAAGACCAGTTCTCCAATGTTGGCATTGCTCCTCATTTCCTGCTGCATCCCATTGGCAATGACCCCAACACCAAGATGCTGCCACACAAGGAACTTGTTTTTACTGAGCGACAGTTTGCATGCTACTTAGGAGCTGTCGGAATGTGCATTTCTCGCCTCCACTAAATCAAGCTTCTGACAAAGCCATTACTGCAGTCACCATTGGACTCCGTTTCAGAATCTGAATAACGAAAATTTGGTCAGATATAAATTTATTGAGTTTTGGCGGGGACCTTTCGATCCAGATAGAATTTATTGAAAAATTGAATAAAGCGCAGTCCTATTAATGGAAGTCTACTGTACTACTGCAACTAGTGTGTAACTTACGGGGCTGAGTCTACCGCATTTCTTTTAGACACCCAGTGGCAATGTTGGTCCCATGCTCATGGCAGCCCGGTCCAATCAATTTATTGGCTCTATGGTGATTGATTGAGGTTAGTGAACTAGTTTGCACAGTTTCACTTGCTAATTTGGTGAAAAGGTGTGCCTCTTCACTCCTTCAAAGTCCTTTTTTAGGGCAGTGAGAGTGCTTGAAAAAGCTCTAGCACTGCCAGCACACTTAATTGGGATAGTTGATTCTGCGTGTCGACGATGTGGGTGCGCTTTGAAGAGTGTGTCCTGCGCAATGTGTCCTGTCTCTTCCCCGTCCTCGTCTTCAAAGCGCACCCACATCGTCAGCTCTAGCACTGCTCTGTGTGGCTACAGCAGCACGACGGGCACATACGGATGCAACACGGCCCCAAATCGCCTTTTATCGGCCATGCTGTAGCCACAATGGACCAGCTCGCCCCTCTTACTCGGCCCTCTGTGTGGTGCAGTGCTGCACACGATGAAGCAGCTGCAGTACACGCTGGCGCACGCCCTCAGCTGGATGCTGCAATGTGCTCGTGGAGTGGCCTACCTGCATGGCATGAAGCCCAAGGCCCTGGTGCACCGAGACCTCAAGCCACCCAAGTACGTTGTTCCGTCACACTCATGTCCACAAACTGCATTTGTCAGTTAACCTTTATTTTTTTTTGTTCCCTCCTTATTTACTTAACAATTGGCTCTAAGCTTGTCTTATTTTTTGTTCAATGGCCTACGGTATTTTGCTTTGGTTTACTAACTATGGGGGCACAAACCTTGCCTTGCTGCAAAGACTGTTCTCGGTGTCCACGTTTGAGGTAGTGAAAGTACAGCCGAACCCCTCTCTGAGAGACTCCGATGTAAGGGACACCAGTGTGCCTACATCCAAGTAGGGGTTCACCAGAAGATGAGAACGTGGCACCCTGCTTATAAGGGACAAGAAATGCTCCCCAGTCTCTTATAAAGGGGTTCAACTGCAGTGAAAGAAGTGTATCAGTGCAGTAGACTCTTGATAATTAAAACTTGGGGGGACCTCAGAATTTTGTTCGAGAACAGTCGGGTGCAAGCACAAGTGCGACTTGGGGCAACTTTTCAGCAGAATAAGACGCGTCAGATTATAAGGTACATTCTCGCCTTGTTTCCTTTTTCTGCATATCATGGTTTGACAAATTCTTGGTTCGAAACTGAGCGCGGGACCGTGATCGCGTTAGTGCCATGCATGCGAGGGCAGATGAGAATGACTGGCCTTTTTCCTTAAGGAGCTGCTCTGATTTGTTCGAAAAAAGTTACGGGAAATCTCGGGGTAAACTAGGATTCACGGCTGCCTCAGTGCGCCGCAGTGTTCCCTCTAGAACTACAGTAGCAGTCGGCATCCAGGCGCATTCGCCAGTGTAGTCGCCAGGGGAGATGCAAGATTGGTGTGCTATGTCTATCGTAGCAGCCGAATCGCGGAGTGCCCGGCATTTTTTCCCTTTACCAAAATGTGCCGCATGTAAGGCTCAAGTAGTTTCAAATTCTCGTCTGACTCGCGAATGCTTGTGAAAGCAGATTACTGCTTACAGCTTCATGATATGTGGCCCTCCTTTTTACAGTTGTCGCACACGATTGGCCGTCTGGACTCAAAAGCTCACGCTGTGTCGGCGTGTTCCTTAGCACTTGCTGTCGACTCGGGTGCCTCTCCTGGCTTTCTCTTTTCCCTCTCATTGTTAGTTGCTGCCTGACTGAGTTCGCCACGCGGCAGAGCCATCTTTTGTGCTGCGTTTCAAGCAGAAAATTGCTTTGAGGGGTCCCCTTTTTCTTTTCTGTCCTCACGACCCAACTGGAAATTCCTTCGCGTGTAATACTCATCGGCTAGTTCAGCAGCTTTGTTAATGTCTGTTCCTTTCAACCTGTCCTGAAGCCAGAGTCTGACATCTTCAGGCAGCACCCGATAAAATTGCTCGAGTGCTATGCAGTCAAGCACCTTGTCGTGGTTACCGTAAGCCTCGGCACTTCTCAGCCATTCTTTCAAATTACATTTAAGCTGGTACACAAACTCTGCATGATTCACTGCCCTTTTTTGCGTGTCGAAACCGCTGCCAAAATGCCTCGGTAGACAAGTGGTACTTACGAAGGAGGGCAGCTTTGACCTTAGCGTAGTCCTCGTGCAACCGCACGATTACTTCCGCAGCCTCACCTGCAACGACTAACGCAAGTTTCCAGGACCAGACGCTTTCGTCCAGGCCCACGTGCGCTCAAAATTCACGAAAAAGCGCGATGTCGCCACCTGCCTTAAACGACAGAATCAAATCTTGGATTCTCTGTTTGGGCGTCTCATCTTCAACTGATACTGGATTAGAGCGCACCGAGGATATGCCACTTTGCTCAATTTCTAGCTCCTTCATTCTAAGAGCATGTTCTCGCTTTTCGCGATGCATCTCATCCTCCCGCTGTTCGTGTTTTTGACGCTCCTCAGCCTCTTCCTGTGTCTCCATAGCCTCATCCACATCCTCTTCAGTGATTCCTTCTGCCCTCATGGCATCAAGAATCGTTACTTTACGGCTCGCCTTAGCAACGGAAACACCCAGCTCCTTACAAACATCGAGAAGGTCCCGCTTTCTGAGTTTTTTCATTGTATCTCACGGCTCGTGCACGCTCTTTCTAAAATAGCTTTGCTTCAAGAGCCAGAATCTATGACGTGAAGCAAGTAAAAAACACAGAAAAGCAGCACTTGCCAGCAAAATATTGTAAGAAACAAACTTAGCTGCTCTGTGCTAACAAGGTCTGACGACTGAAAGACAACCATCAGGCACTCACCCAACCAAAGTGGCCGACGTCGGTGGAACTCGTTGCTGTCATCGAGCGGTGTCGCGGTCATCCTCGAGCCTGCAGGGATCCCATCTGGCTTGCCAACAGTAGGGTAGCGTATCCCACCGCTGCCACCACTGCTACAAATGGGGGTTGCGTGTCGTAAGCCCGGAGGCTGGCGTGCCGATGTAGCCGAAGATCAGGCTTTTGCTTACAAGCAAAGCAAGGAGGCAAACGTGTAGAAAATAGTAACAACATTTATCGCAGGTGTACCAGGTTATAGCAGTACAGAGCCTGCAGGCAGGCCAAGTCGGCTGGGGTGACTCCCCTAACAATGGACTGGCACGGTCTTAAATGAGTTATCAGTCCATTGTGACGTGTCCTCTCCAGGCAGGTGCTGACCGAGGGGCAGCTGCTGACTCCTCTCCACATTGACTGATCGCAGGTGCTCTGGCACAACAGCGGTAACTATGGTAGAGACACTAGGAATAATAGAGGAGAAATATTAGTGAAAGTCAGGGATCAATTTTGAGGGAGAAAACAAAAAAGAGAAGAAGCAATCGGTTACTGTGGTAGAGACACAAGGAATAATAGAGAAGAAATATTTGTAGAATTCACGAAATGAAATCGTCTTCGCATAATGAACACCTTTTTTAAAAACATATTGCCGCATGCGTTTCTTATTATCACTTTTGCTGTATTCGGTCTTCGCCCAGAAAGACTGTCAGCAACGCTCAGCGCAAACCGCGCCTCATTGTTCGAGTAGCTTCGCGCACGCCTGGGATGCGCGCGCTGACGCGCTCCCCCTGCGCGTTTGGGAGCGTACGTGTGGTTCGGGCTTTAGGACCTAATAAAAAAATGACAGGAGATAAAGGTAACTGCCTGAAGAGACAAAATAGAATGTGCTGAGATATGAAAAGTGATAAATGCAAGGAAACTCAGTGACATACAAACCTCTGACGTCAAAGAGATACGAGGAGCAGCATCAAGGCAGCTCAAAGGAAACTCCATATGGGAAAGACCATAATCCATGCCGTCAGTGGTATTCAGGGCACTACTGTTAACAATTTTGCTGGCATAGTAAAGGCGAAACGTCTACTTTGAACTGTGTAGATCAAATATAAATCTTCCTACTTTGAGTGAAAGCAAAATCGAACAAGACACCCTAGTCCGAAGTGTAGCTATGTAACGATGAGGCTACAATGGTCCTAGAAGGCATATCCCACAGAAGAAGGCATAACAACTGATTTCAACAATGAGGGAGAAGATTTTATTTATATTCAGCTAGCTTGCGACACTCTACACATTATGCCTTAAAAATTTGAATGTACCACTGTTGTTAATGCAAAAAAAAAAAGATGTGAAAGACTTAAAGTGCACACTGATCAGCCTACTATATATTCACGACGATAATTTTGCATGTAGTAAGAAGCACTCTTGAGTTTAATCACACTAGAGAGCAAGCCCCATGGCATTGCGATGACCATTGCGAGCTAGGTAGGGAACGCAAGTCTGATGTGAATGCAAGCCATTTTAGTGTAGTAAGGCCTTACATGTTTGATGTCGCGGAGGAAAGAATACACGAGGGGATACGTTGCGCAGCCTCCCTTAGCTAGCAAATGCTCCACGAGGCCTCATTGTTGGCCCTACACATTGTCCCCAAGATGCAGCGTGTTTGCCTAGCACATATGTGCGTCTGAATGTGCTGCCATATATATCTTTGTACCTTTGCCTGCATTGAACATGCGCTTTCATGTGTCACATTCTGGGCCTGTTTTTTGCCTTCAGTCATGTTGCGCGACATTCTCTCCTTATTTTTCTTTCCTCCATGTTTCACATGCAAGTAACGGCACTGTAGTGGTCGAGGCAACTGAGCAGCACCGCTACTAGGCTTTTGGAAGTATACTTTTTTTTTTCAAATGAACTCTTTATTTTGCATAGTGTAATTACATCATTAAGGATATACAGAAGAGGCTAGCAAATGCTATGTTGGTCTGGTCGGTTCATACTAAGTATTGACCATAAAACTATGGTCACATTGCTCCACTTTGCTTCTCTTTTTACAGCGAAAGCTGTTATGAGATCACAACAAGGGCCGTTTTTGGCGCCGTAGTTGTCCGCCGCCGCCGGTGTGTGTAACCACTATCGCTCGAAATAAGAAAAAAAAAAACGAAATAAGAAAAAAAATTCCAGGATGGAATGAGGTTCGAACCTGGGCCCTCTGCGTGGGAGCCCAGTGTCCTACCTCAGAGCCATGCCGGTGCTTGAAACTGTCTTGCAAAAAGACCCTATACAGGCTTCATGTCGAGAAGGAACCACATTAACATATGTAATGTGCCGTGGTGGAAGAGTAAAATAACAACCGAGCGTCACACAATGCGAATTCTGTAACCAGGCGTCACACAATACGAATTGCGCAACGAGTGGTTTGTTGAATGCTTCCAACCCTTTACAAAGGGCTCTTCCATAATTCTTCATCGTCATTAGCCACAGCATCAAAAAGTGCACATAATGCCTTAAGGGTGTTTAGCAGGTACCACGGTTCTCCAAAGAATAACGCAAAATTGCATAGTGGCTGCTTCCGTATTTCACAAAAATTATGATGATTTATAGCATAGTGGGTTCCTCGCAAGTGTACTTCTATTTGTTGCCAAGGAAGCCCATAAGGCTCCCATGATCCATTTCCTCAGGGTCTCAATAAAGTTAATTCCCTCTGTCTATCTCTTTCTCACGTTAGCGTATGTTATAGAGTGTGGTGGGAGAGTGAAATAACGACAGTGCGTCACACAATGCGAATTACATAACTGGTGGGTCCTTTAAAGCTTCCAACCCATTACAAAAGGCTCAGTCATATTTCTTCGTCGTCAGCCGTCACATCAAGAAACTGCACATTTGGTACCTCGCTTATCCGCAGAACGACGAGTAATGTCATGGTGGGTGCCTCCCAACTTCACAAAAATTATTTGTGGCGTAGTGGGTACGTTGCTAGTGTACTTGTATTAGTAGCCACAAGATAGTTTATAACGGGCTCTAGAAATGCTGCTCTTCGAGCTTTCGCTGTGACTGTGCTGCGCTTTCCGCGCAGGCCTAGCATTTTTTTCGTCATGGCAAGTGACCATAGTTTTATAGTCAACACAAATATTTGGCTTTGTTTCACATGCACTGGGGATGCTTTTGAAATCATGAAATCAGCCACTGGCCATGGCGCATACCTCCAACTACGCGGTTTGTCAAGAGAAGAGCAAGTGATTTCTGGTGGTCTGTGAAACAAAATGGCAAATTCCATTCAGTGTGCAGTGCTATATTTGGCTCACATGTTCATAGGAGCCTTGAATACTGATAGCCATTGTTTTCTGGATATGTGAAAAACGTGTCCCCCTTTTAATGTGCCCATTTGAAATCGAGATTCTTCGCTAGACCTATCAGGGGCTGTTGGAAAACAGGAAACTATCAGCCCTCCTCCAATGTTAGAAGTCCCCCTAAAAAGGTATGCTACCTTTTTTAGAGGGACCGCAAAGTGACAGAAAAAGTATTTGCCATAGTTACATTGCTTAATCACAAATAAAGGAAAGAAGATGACTTTTAAGGGCTCGTTTTTCTTTTGTTAGACACAATATTAATGAGAACTAACAGGCAATAATGCGAAGGAAAGTATAGGGGGGTGTTATTTGTAGCAATTAGGATATAAATGTGAAGAAGGTAAAGTGGACGAAAAGATAACTTGCCGCCGGTAGGGGCCGAACCTGTGACCTTTGAATAACGCGTCCGATGCTCTACCACTGAGCTTTATGGGGTATATATGAGCATTTAAACATAGGAGTGTTAGTCAGCGCCGATCGCAGCCATGGCGGCGGTGTGGAACACTCTTTTTCTGCCTGTTGGTGTCACGTAGCACGTGATCTTTTTACGAGCCGGCAACAGGCAGATCACGTCGCGTAGCACGTGATCTTTTCTACATGACGCCAACAGGCAGAAAAAGAGTGTTCCATACCGCTGCCTTTTTCTGCGATCGGCGCTGACTAACACTCCTAGGGTTTAAATGCACATATATACCCTGTAAAGTGGACGAGAGGATGACCGCCGCCGTAGCTCAGTGGTAGAGCATCGGACGCGTTATTCGAAGGTCACAGGTTCGGTCCCTGCCAGCGGCAAGTTATCTTTTCGCCCACTTTACTTTCTTCACATTTATATCCTAATTTCTACGAATAACACCCCCTATACTTTCCTTGGCATTATTGTCTGTCAGTTCCATTAATATTAATGACAAATAATAATAAGAAAAAAAAACAAGAAACTGATTTCTTTAATGAAATATATGTTCATGAGGGTAAATGTGTTTCACAATCTTCAAAAAACTTGCGGGCAAAAAAAAGAAGATGTGCAAGGATGGGACTAAAGACACAAAAACCACAGGACGGGCACTCGTCCTGTGGATTTTGTGTCTTTAGTCCCATCCTTCGTGCTGTTATATCTTGCAAATGTCGCACCAACTTGCCCAAAGTCTTTTGGGAGCATCATTCGTAATAGTGTCATCGTTTGTGTACCAGCGCTCGCCGGCGATCAGCACACATCTGTGGGCAAAATGAGATAGCATCAAGCACTCGTCTTTTTAGAGGTTGTAAAACCGATACTATCAGTTTTTGCAAGTGTCACAAGTGGAAACCAAACCGCAAGACAACATCAGGCTTACAGCTTCTCGTCCATGCATGCACAGATGCGATAGCCAATGCACCCTCCTAAGCAAGCCTTGGGATGGAAACTGACAGTGAACAGTGCATGTATGGTATAGAATTAGTACTTTGTTACATAAGTTAATTTGTTGCAATAAGAACTGTTTGAATTGTGCACTTTTCAAATTGAATATGGACATTAGAGAACTGACCTCAGAGTAGCATTTATTTTTCTCATTTCTAAACAATAGATTGTGTCTGAAACATAGAAAGGCTTGTGCACCTAGTGTCATTTACAATTCAACTGCCACTCAATTGGGGAAGCTGGTAATAATTATGTTTGTTTTCTATCAGAACATTGGAACTGGAAACAACTAACAGGTGATGATGTCTGTTGCATCATGGCAGTTATGGTAGTGAAACAAGGAAATACAGTCACCAGATACTGTTGAAGCAAATTGTGATAACTAAGGAATTGATTTAATGTAATGCAGTTATGCTGAGATGGACCACGCAATCAGTAAATTTGCCCAAATTGAGAAAATAACTGTTCATTAGCTGCCTGAAGTGAGCCATCTTTTCTGAATATCTGGAAGGTGATTTGTGTATCCCCATGCAGCAAACTGGGGCTTCTTTACAGTATAGTCGTACTGAATTAAGTGGCTTTTTCCTTCTGGGGATTATAATTGAGGAGAAATAAATATTTGACAGCTTATAGTAGTGAAATTAAATGTGATTTGTAGAGTAAAAATACTGACAGATTTGAGTTTGAGCCGCTTATCCGGGTTGATGATGTTGCAGCCTACTGCTTGTCAACGGGGGCACAGTGCTCAAGATCTGCGACTTTGGCACAGCTTGTGATGTGCAGACCCAGATGACCAACAACAAGGGCAGTGCTGCATGGATGGCGCCCGAGGTGTTTGAGAGTGAGTGGTGGTTGTCTCTTTTCACTTCAGACCACACCGAGCAGCTGCAACATGCCCTTGCAGTGTGCAAAGCGTGTATTGAAAACACCTCCACATTCGGTATATCAAATGCCTCTTCTGGCGAACACTGCCATTTGGAAATATTGTTTCTCAGGAAACTCTGCTGTTTCCATAGATGCTGTGAAAGAAGGCATTGAAAGCAGTGCAACCAAGGACTGAATATAGTAAACTTTGCTGCATCGTAGCCGCATATTGAGATATTAAGAGGTGCTAAGCTGTGCAGTGAAGCATACTTCCTCCAGCCATTTGTTATCAGAAAAAAGAATGCTTCAAGACTGCACAGTCCCCCGTATCGATATATATGACCCTGCGGAATCTGTATTGTGATAACACTGCAATAAGAGCTAATTTAGAAATATTGTAAGCACACGTGTGGAGGAGTACATTTTTAGTGTATTTTCTTTGGTGCTGCAAAGATCCAGAAGTGTACGTGGGACCCCCAGGGAATACCAGATGGTTCTGTTAATCACTGTTATGTCGTGCAGTCTTATTTTGCTTGTAGTGTTGCATTTCACTATTGCAATAAATAAACCACGGAACACGTTGCCAAGTTTTGTAGTGAATATGGGCCTGTAAATTTGAGCATTATTTTGATCTGAATTTGAAAGATTATGCAGCCTCTTGATGGCTGTTTGTACCTTAGTGTCGTATACTTGTTTTACCCTCTGCATTAGAGGCCTTGTTAGAACCATGAGGAGATGCGGTCACCTCGTGTGCAGGTTCGACGTACACGGAGAAGTGTGACATCTTCAGCTGGGGAATCATCCTGTGGGAAGTGCTGACAAGACGCAAGCCCTTTGAGGACTGCGGCCCACCAGCCTTCTGCATCATGTGGGCCGTCCACCAGGGTACGTACATTTACTTTCAATGCACGGCACAAACTTGATTAGCTAACATTCGGCTTAGCTTTTCTCAAAACACTCCATTTGTGGTGTCAATCTTGTATTGTCTTGTTTTACTTATTCTCTTGGCAGCCTTGATCAATTATTTTGCATGTCTTGTGCAATGGTACTATCTTCACTGTGCTGCAGGCGAGCTGAACCAAGGAAAACATTGTTATCTTGCCAACATCTCTGATATCACACAATCTGTTTGGTTGCAGTCCAAAGTGTCCGGTATTATTAAGTAAGAAACGGTCATTAAACAAGGGAGGCCTGTTATTTCAGAAAAAGAAAAGAACAGGATCAAGTGTCAGTGATTCCACTCCTGCACCAACTGCACCAAAGTGCGCCAAATTGGATTTACTGCTCCATCCTGATGTAAAGTGACGCAAGTTGCACCAAACTGTGCCAGAGTCTAGTGTTTGAGGCTGTCTATCACCGACAGTCACACCGCAGGTGCGTTGAAACATGTGCAGTTTGATCTTGGGGCCTTAAAGTCACAACCAAGGACCAATAACGATTCCTTAGAATCAAGGCTCAGCAAAGATACTTTAAAATTGTATCGCGATACGATACAAGATACTCACGCAAGAAGTACTTGAGATACAGATACATACAAGATACCACAACGCCGATTGTATCCAATACAATACATTCCAATTGTATCTTAAAATACTTCGATACATTCGGAAATTTGTTATTATGTATCTGTATATGCGGTAACGTAGCACTAAACGCCGACGCTCAAAAAATATTCACTTGAAAGTTTATTAACTGCGACCAATTTTGTTTCATTTGAATAAAATGTCTGTTAGTTTTGGGACGTTAAACCCCAGATATTATTATTATTATTATTGAATGTCTGTTAGTATCTCCGAAGTTTTGTATTTGTTGCTGAAGATACATCACTTTTGTTCCGAAACAACTTCTTGGGGTTGCTTTAGCTGCTTACCATGACAGCTCTTTTTACAGTTCACTGATAACGGTCTTTGCTTGCCGCTTTTGTAATTGGGTGGAATCGATTGCGGACCAGCTAGCGGGCTGCCATCTTCAATAAGAAGCCTCCGCACAATCGTGCACATACCGCTGTCAAGTTCTAGCTTGTCCGTAAACGTATCACTGTTTTCGCAATACCCGATAACCGGACAGGTGTACATCAGCGAGAATGCTGGTAGTGACATTCTTTGCGATGTATCTTGTTTACGTAGAGGACATAAAACTGCAATTACATTTATATTCTACTTATCGGCTGGCGTAAAGCGACGTAGTCAGTAATGCGCGATCTTCTAACAATTTTTCTTTTATGAGAGAACATCTGCAGCCCAGAAAATGTGTCATACGTGTTCTATAGTTGCACGAAGCGCCACAGGACACCACCGCTATTGAGACATATTGCCACGTAAGCTCCGATAACCTGGTGATTAGTAACAGCAAAAATATTTAGAGAAGACTAGGAAAAACAAATATAACTAAGTAAAATAGAAAAGAGGTTCTGTATCAAACACAGCGAATAAGTATAGGAACATGGTACAGGCAGCACTCCCAAGACCTAATAATAATTGCCGAGTTTAATGTCCCACAGAACCACGATATGATAATGACAGACGCCATAGTGGAGGGCTCCGGAAATTTAGACCACATGGTGTTATAAAACTTAAATATAAGCACACGGGCATTGAACTGCAGCCGCCGCGACCTACGGGTTAGCAGTCAAGCACAGTGGCATAGGCAGAAATTTTTTTCGGGTGGGGGGGGGGGGGGGGAGGGCCTGGGCCCGGTCTGCCCCCCCTGGCTACACCACTGGTCAAGCACCATAAACACTAGACCACCGCGACGGGTAACCCTTAATAGCCATGACAATTAGGCATTTAAGGTAAGACCACAGAAAATTCCGTGCCTATGAAAAATAGCGTAAACCGACTCGTTGAGACGCTCATTAGAAAAATGGAGCATTTTGTATAACAATGTTTCTCCAATCCCATTGATAACAACATTGAGATGGCTCCTAATAATTTACATTATTATCATGAAAACTCAATTTCGCTTTTTTACTAAGCAGTAAGCAGAACTTTTGTTACTGTATACTCCAAGCACGCGCAGAATATTACATATTTGTTCTCAACGCCGCCTTGACATAACAGTAAACTTAAGTAGTATATAAGTCTGTAAACAGTAGCAGAAATAATGCAGACTGCTAAATGTAACAATGAAGCAGAGAGATTACGTTGCCAGCACGTTAAAGACATATTGCCGTAAGCAGACCCGAAAAAAGCGATACGGAGACATAGGTAATGTATGAGATTGAAAAGGACAGCTTAGAAAGAATTTGTGCTAATAATCCACTTATGATTTTGAAAACTCATTGAATAAAAGAAAAGGAGACGTACGCCAAGATAGATTCTGTTAAATGAATTGCTTGTTCTGTTAAATCCAGCATCGGTACCGGTGGTGCTATGGCTGTTAAAATCTTATTTCCATATACAGTCGAACCCACTTATAACGATCCCACATATAACGATCTATCGGTTATAACGACCATATTTGGGTGCACTTACGATTTTCGTATGCTAACCATTGAAGCTGCGTGCAGATATAGCTAACATTTTTCAAAGCCTCCTACTTTTACAACGAACACTTCAGAGACGGTCGTGGTAAAAATATGGCGCATACGAAGCGAAAAATGTTAAAACATTCCTCCTAAATTGAGTGAGAGGGGCGCGCGCTCGCGCGTGGCCCGCTCCAGTTTACTCGCGATCCTCGCGACCAAGATACCCAGATCGGCGAGCACCGCACGCAAATTTTGGACGCTGCGAGCGAGGTCCCTCACTTTCCAGGCGTTTCTTCAGTGGTAGAATGGCAGGGAAGAAAAAAAGTAGTTGGCAGCATGAAGCCTTGCAGTCAGCTTTCGCATGGTAACCTTTCCTGACGCCGTTCTCTGCAGCTACGACCGCCTGCGATGAACCAAACAATGCCTTGGAACGCAAGAAGGTATAAATGCAAGAAGTGATAACCGCAATAACTTTCCATCGCAGAAAGGTTCACTGCGTCCCTAAACTCGTCGACGCCACAATGTGCTGCGAAAAGTCGTCCGTCTTTTTGGTAACGGTAAAGACCGGTCGATCGGTGATTACGACTTCCGCGCGATTGCGGCGATGCCTTCGCGGATAAGCATCAGAAAAGAGCGACGGCGAGGTGGCAGCCGTCGATGAACGTGCCGTTATGCCTTATAACAGACAACCTTATCACAGTCATCTGTAGATATCTGCTCGGCTGCACGTGTGGCGTAAACCGTACACTGCGGATTGACGGTGGTACAAGCGCGCCATGCTTAGCCATGCTGCCGGTCGCAAGTTCGCCGCCGCCGCGTCGTGCGAGACCGCTTTAAAGTGCGCGTCGCTTTGTAGAAACGAAAGTAGCTCGCTGTTGTTGAGCGGCGCGGGCACCAAGAAACGTCGATGCACTGACAGTGAGCGTATTCGCAACTTTCACGGCCCACAGGTGGTGCGACTGTACAACCAACATGGCGGTCGTTGAGGTTATCGGCCCGCTGCAGACGGTTTAGGAATGTACACGTTTGGCGAAGAGTCCAGTTCTTTGCACTTCGGTTGCACTCCGATTTATGTTTTTGTGAGAGCAGGGTTGCGGTGACATATTTTAATAAGTAAAGGAACGTCGGGTACGTGATTGGAACCTCATTAGGAAGATAAATATGCACACAATTGTAAATAAAGCAAACACACTCGTAGCGTTCCCCCGCAATATGATAGTAGGAGTCTCAGTAAATGTCTTTCAGTAATATCAGATACATTCTCGGGGACGTGCTTTATCTAATTTTTGCTTGCATTGCATTCTGTCGTGTAGCTTGCTCAGCTCACTTCAAAGCACGAAGTAATGTAAGCAAATGAAAAAAAAATGTTGCCCTTTGAGACCAAAGCACAAGAACCGCTTGAGGCATGTGTGATTATCGGAAATACGATTTCATTGCGCTTTCTTGGTAAAAAGAGAGAAAAAGAACAGCGGAATAATGCCACAATAGGTCGACAAGCAGCGAATGAAACCAGCGGCAAGGCGCAATTCTCACGTTTAAGATGTGACGTTCCTGTTATCATTCTACGCTTACGGAGTTTGAGAAGTGCAATAAGTAACATCGTACGGGACAGGGACGAAAAAACAGCGCCATCAGCAAGTAATACCGAACAAAAAGTGCTGGAGATGTGAAGGTCACGGAGGCACTTCACAGCCACTTCAGACGTGGAATGGTGCGATGGACGCTTTGAAACCGGACTTTTCATATTCTAGAAGCGGAACGCATTCCTAATCAGTTCTGGTACTGTCTGCACAGTGACTGTGTCGAGCGGAGGAACGAAGTGTGAGAAAGGCGATATGAGGTAGCAAGTTTGTACTCGTACACAAAATGGGATTCTGCATACATTCATGGGCCTTAGTTATTTGCTTGCGAAGCTTAACCCGATTAACCACTCACGGCTTTTCGAGGCGCTAATCTGAAGGGGAGGCTTTTGCTTTGCCTCCCGCTGTGTGCTGTGAGCATGAGGCCCGCAGTAAAATCAGTTGCCTTTTTCTTTTTCTTTTTCGTTCACATTGAAGAACTGAAAGTATCAAGCTAATATCGAGACCGCGCAAACTGTCGCAAAACAACCCCAAACGAGACAAAACAAGTGGCAACACTCGCTGGCTCCAGCTGGTCCAACATTTCAATAATCTCAACAAAGCTTCTGGTGGCCACCGCTTGGCGGCGCCACGGTACGTGAAAGTTGCGAATACTGCGTGTTCGACCAGGTGACAACTGAAGTGCACCGCGCATCGTCGTGCAGGGCCGCGAGAGCATCGCGGAGACGTAGAGTGTGCGTTGCTTGGAAAATGCTTGTTTTCGCCGTGTTGACCGAAGAGGCTAGTCCCAAGACCGAAGAGTCCCAATAATTGACCACATTTATAACCCCGTTTGGACGCTATTGTTTTCTCCGGCTGCCGTTTGGGATCACGTCTGCACTGGAATACTTCCAGCGGCAGATGTCCCGGATCCTCGAAGGCCAAAGGGGGTGTGGTGAACATGATTGATGACATCATCGTCTTTGGGAAGACGCTGTGAGCATGACCGCCGTCTCCGACAAGTCATGGACCAGCTAGCAAAGGCAGGAGTCACTCTCAACCGCAAGAAATGCTCGTTTGCTGCTTCGAGTGTAAAGTTCCTTGGCGTCGTGGTCAGCGCGGAAGGAATTTCTCCAGACCCAGACAAGGTTGCAGCGATCCGAGCCATGCATCGACCCGAAGATGTCGCAGGGGTTCGTCGCCTGCTAGGCCTCGTGAACCACATTGGACGCTTCTTACCGCACGTTTCGGAGGTGACTGCGCCGATCCGAGCACTGCTGCTCAAGAACTCTGCCTGGACTTGGGGCCCGGCGCAGCAGTCTGCCTTCTCCGAACTGAAGAAGCTACTGTGCTCAGACCTCTGCGTGGCTTTCTACAACACCACGTACAGGACCACGATCTCAGCTGACGCCAGCTCCTATGGTCTCGGGGCAGTACTTCTCCAAGAACAGCCATCCAGTGAGCGTCGAGCCATTGCCTTCGCATCGCGCTCCCTCACATGCACCGAACGCCGGTACAGCCAAACAGAAAAAGAAGCTTTGGCGGCCAGCTGGGCGGTGCAAAGGTTCGAGGAATACGTACGTGGGCTCCAGTTCTTCCTCGAGACGGACCATCAACCGCTAGTGGCACTCTTGGGTTCCATGGATGTTGACCTACTGCCACCACGGATCCAGCGGTTTCGCTTGAAGCTCATGCGTTTCCAGCACCAAGTACTCTACATACCGGGGAAGCTGCTGGCAACAGCTGATACGCTTTCGCGCGCACCGCTGGACTCCCCTTCATCCAACCGGGTGAACCAAGTAGAGCTCTTTGCCCAAGAGGTCGTCCGCTCCTTCCCAGACATCGTCTTGTCGCAGCTCGAGCACCTGCGCCAGGCCCAAGCCAACGACGGCGAGTGCAGCCTGCTGCTTCAGTACTGCGCCAACGGCTGGCCTCGGCAGTCCCACTTGCCTCTCCATGTGAAGAAGTACTGGCAGTACCAAGGAGACCTCAGCGTCTGTGAGGGACTGCTTCTGAAAGGGTCCCGCATCCTCGTGCCGTCTGCCCTTCAGCGCCACATGCTCCAGCTTCTCCATGACGGGCATCAAGGCATCAACCGATGCAAAGCTTTAGCTCGGGAGTCGGTCTGGTGGCCGGGCATCAACAACCAGATAGAAACATTGGTGTCTAACTGCCACACGTGTGCCGACACCAAGGTGCAGCGTTCGAAGCCCATGCTGCCCTCAACCACTCCAAGTCGGCCCTGGGAAGAGGTTGGCATCGATCTTTTTCATCTCAACGGCCAAGACTTTGTCCTTCTGGTGGATTACCGGTCACGTTTCCTGGAAGTCATGAGTCTGCGTTCAACCACAGCACTTGCGGTCATCAACGCCGTCAAGAGCGTTTTCAGACGCCATGGGATTCCAAGACTGGTGCGCAGCGACAACGATCCTCAGTTCGCTGCAAAAGAGTTCTGCGCCTTCGCCAAGTCCTACGGCTTCTGCCACGTCACCAGCAGCCCCCTTTTCCACAGTCGAATGGGGAGGTGGAACGGATGGTGAGGACAGTCAAAGACCTGCTGCGGAAGGCGGATGATCCCTACCTGGCACTTTTGGCATACCGGGACACACCTGGAGTAAATGGAGTGAGGCCTGCTCAGCTGCTCATGGGTAGGCGCCTACAGACCCGGCTGCCAAAGACGTCTCACCTGCTGGAGCCAGTCTGGCCTCCTTCGGTCGCAATCACTCAACGAGACCAAGACAACCGGAGGCGCCAAGCGTCAGACTTCAACCGAAGACATGCAGCTCACACCTTGCGGCCTCTTCAGGCGGGAGAACAGGTCTGGGTGCGAGATGTCAACTCCCCAGCAACCGTCTTAGGGCCAGCTCAACGCCCGTGCTCCTACGTCGTGGAGACTCCGACAGGTGTACTTCAACATAACCAGATGCACCTGGGGCCAACGACGGGAACCCCCACTGCCAACCCTCCTGGAACCCCAGTGGCGGATCAGCCCGAGACGACTACAACACCTGGAGCTGACCAAGCAGCACAAGACCAGCAAACCACGTCGCCTCGGGAAAGCACCTCCACTGCAGAGGAACCTCAGGGTTCTGCTTCTATGCCATGCGTCTCACGGTCGCGGTACGGCAGAAGGATCCGCAGGCCGAAAAGACTCGACCTGTGAACATTGTTTTCTTTCCGACCATGAGTATTGGTGCATGTGTTTGGTTCAAGTTTACCGTGGGGGGGGATGTAGTGTACGGCAGTACCACTAGATGGCTGTATGATTTATGTAGTGTACAAGAGTACTGACAGATGGCAGCGCGGCATGTACTGGATTCAATAATAAGGGCTGCCAATAAACCTGACGTCACTTGTCCGCCCGGAAACTCGGCTGTCGTGTCACTTACTCGCCCGATGCGCTTGACAGATAGTAGCTAAGAGCCAAGTGCTATAGCACTGACACAACTGAAGAGAAAAAAAGGAAACCGTGAAAACAAAATGTCGTCTGGGCGTAGACGTTTGCGCGCTTGTCGAGATGACGCGAGTGCGAGCTCATCACCTGCCCTCGCTGGAAAACTGGTGGAAAGTAAGATAATGTCATGGCCTTTAGTTTTATTCTGGTGACTCAGTGGCAGCAGTATCAGCTTGAGAAGCGGCGTTCAGCCAAGGTTTATTGTTTTGCATGGTAATGGTGCGATCGCAGTATCTTGTATCTTAAGATACACGATACATTCTTCGATGTATCGGAAATACAGATAGTGATACACGTCTTGCGAGACGTATTGCGATACAGATACAAGATACCCATAGAGTAAGATAGTATCGAAGATACATGTATCTTCGATACTGCCCAGCACTGCTCAGAATAAACGGCGCTCGCGTGCATGTCCCGATTAAGCCACGACACCATGCATGGTGCCGATGCAGCTTCTGTGTTGTGAATCAGCTCGACAGCAAAACATGCTCTCTGCAGAGGCTCATAACTTCTAGGCCAATCGGTGACGATCAAGTATGGTGGTGATTCATCAGCTGACGTCATATGCTTCAGAAGCGCTGCTGGTAGATCGTTTCAAGCGGCCCATGGCATGTAACTAGGCCAATATTTGGCAATAACTACACATGTGCCGCTAAAATGTCTCACTTCTGTTTCTAGACATTTCAAAATGAAATCTGTAAAAATAGAAATAAATATAAGGAACAGTATTGAATATTTTTCCAGTTTGAGTCCATAGAAGAGCACGTGAACGCGCTGACACTTCTGCTGAAATATACTTTCTCCGTGGATTTTCATCCAGAAGAGCTTTTTTGTAGTTCCTTCCACCAATACATCCAGTTACGTATATACAGTTGAACCCCTGAATAACGAAAGTCCTCAAGAACAAAATTATCGCGGTGTGAAGATAGGTTTGCACGAATCTTACCCTACGAGGCAACCGGGAAGGTATGCGACGTTCTCCACTGCAGCAGCGAACAAAGACGCTACGGCCGGGTTTGTCGACTCACCGACAGGGCGCAGTAAAGGCACTTGAGGCAGGCTGTCAACAAAGACGGCTTTATTAACCCAAGATGCAGCACAGTGCGATAGTCATGGGCTTGCAGGCCTTCAGGGTAACTCTGCAAGACCGATCGAGTACGCTTGCCAGCGGCGCTACGACTATCACACAAAGGGCAGCAGTCAAGCGCACGAACGAGAAGCCACCTGCCAGAGCAGCGTGTCAGCCTCTCGTGCAGGCCCGAGAGCATCTGACGCGGCTTGCCAGCGCCAGACAAAAGTGAGCTTATGGGAGAGGGGGTTGTCACTGGCGGCTAATGAGGACAGGCGAAGCACAGTGACGTATGCTAGCGGGACGTGTGGCGAGCGTCGTCCGGACCTGCCCAGGCGCGTGGCTCAGTGCCGGGAAGCCCGACACACGGCTCGCACCAGACAAAAAGGCCTGGCGATGTAGCCGCGGTAGCCATCGCGCCAATTAACTGCGGTTCCCAGCGCTCGATCCGCACGGAGCCAGTACACACACTAGCTGGGGAACGAAGCACCCAAAGGGGAGGGTGCGCTCGATTCCCACAACAGCAACGAAGAACTCTGTCGTCACCGGCGAACGTCTATAGAGTTCAATGCATTTTCACTCTCTCGACAGCAAACAGATTTTAAAAAGCTCTCCCGCAATAACGGAAGTTGCAGGTAGTGATCCGTGACATTTTTTGCAACCCATGAGCTTGTTGGGAACCCAGAAGGTGGAAGATTGCCGCATCGCTCATTCGACAAGCATTCGTGCGACCATTGCTGCTTACACTCGGTCAGGTGACGATGATGGCAACTACGCTTCTTTTTTTTCGCTAACGCCTCTGTTGGCAACCACATGGGCACATGACGTTTTTATTTTTATTTATTTATTTTATTTTGTTACCCTCAATCGCCGAAGCTTTACAGAGGGGAGTGGGTTACAACATGAAAAATATACGTGCTATTTTATACATGAACAAGACTAAAGCAAAAAACATCTCTACTCAATGAAACGCAACAAAAGTGAAACGTAAAAGTAAGGAAATCACAATAAGCAAATAGTGAATGTGGTAAAATTATACAGTACTAGCAAGAAAGTGTAAAAGTAAGAGAAATGACACGCACACACAAAAAATCAAGAATCCACTGGAAAACGCTGGCATCTTGACACGTGGAGACAGAAATTCGTAGGGAGGGGGAATAGATCGGATGACTAAGGAGAGCTATCGCGAAATAGGTGAGCTGATAAAGAATGACGAAAGAGGGAGTGGTCAGAGATGGAAACGATGTCACCTGGTAGCCGATTCCAATCGTTTGATGTGACCGGTATGAAGGAGCAAGAAAATGTGTTTGTGTAGCAGAAAGTACCTTTAACCTTGTGTTCGTGGTCGATCCGAGAGGAGTGATATGTGGGAGGCGTAATGAGCTCATTACGCAGTGATGGATGATGGTAGGTCTTATGGAAAAGGCAAAGGCGGAAGTACTTGCGACGCAGTGATAGAGGTGGCAGTGACAAGTGGTGCTTCATTGCTGTTACGCTTGATGTACGGTGATAATCCGATAGAATAAAACGTGCAGCGTTATTTTGAATTAGCTCAAGGTGCCTAATCAAGTTTCGTGGTGAGGGTTCCAGATTGCAGCAGCGTACTCCAATTTCGAGCGCACGAGGGTTTTATAAAGAAGCATCTTCAAGGAAAGTGGGGCGTTGCTAAAATTTCGACGTATGTATCCCAATGTACGGTTAGCATTGTTCGTGATGACGTTTATATGGGCATTCCATGTTAGATTGAAAGAAATGGTAACGCCTAAGTACCGGTATGACGACACGTGGTCAAGATAAACATCACCCAGTTTGTATGTTGAGGAGTTATTAAACTGGCGGGAGACTGTCATTAGCTTGCATTTTTTGGGATTTAATTTCATAAGCCATTTATCGCACCAATTCCTAATGTTATTTAAGTCTGTCTGCAAGATGTTCCTATCATCATCGGTACGTATTTCTCTGTAAAGCACACAGCCGTCGGCATATAAATGAACGGATGAAGAAACGCAGTCGGGGAGGTCATTAATATATATTAAAAACAGCAGAGGTCCCAGAACTGAGCCCTGCGGTACACCCGATGTTACACTTATTTCCGGCGAGTCATGACCGTTAACAGTGACGTACTGAAGACGGTTTGTTAGAAAGTAGTCGAGCCATGCCAGTACATTCGAGTCAAGGTTGAGAGAGGAGAGCTTATGCATTAGTAAAGCGTGATTGACTTTTTCAAATGCTTTTGCAAAATCCAGGAAAATGCAGTCAATTAGAGATTGTTTATCAAGAATGGTATGCAGGTGATGAGTGAAAAGAAGCAACTGGGTTTCACAGGAAAACGTACGCCTAAAACCGTGTTGGGCCGATGTAAAAAATGAATTCGATTCTAAAAATTTCGCAATATGTGAGTGCAGTACATGTTCCATTAGTTTACACGGAATGCTCGTTAGTGAAATGGGCCGATAGTTAAGAGCGGAGTGTTTATTACCAGACTTGTGTATCGGCACAACCTTACCGACCTTCCAGTCCAGCGGCAAGGTTGCTTGGTCAAGTGACTGCTGGAAAATCTTACACAAGAAGAGAGACGAATATGCGCTTGTTTGTTTGAGAAACTTTGAGTTGATACCGTCAGTCCCACATGATGAGGATGTTTTTAAGGTGTCAATTAACTTCGAAATTCCTGCAGAATCAAAAGTGATAGGAAACATTGAGCGGTAGTCACGGCACACAACTGCGTCAACAGGTGCAGCAGTGTTTCCCGAGAAATTGGCTGAAAAAATATTGTTAAATAACGCGGCACATTCAGATGGTGGTAGCGGCTCACCAGAGTCATCGTTGATTGATAAATCCGCATTTTGGTTAGAATTGATAACGTTCCAAAATTGCCGGGGGTTCCTTGATAACAATTCAGGCAACGTATGCGTTTGGAAACGATTCTTAGCAGCACGCACAGCTTCCACGTATTCTGCCTCAGCATTTTGATACGCTACCCAGCAATCTCTAGTATTTGCAACTTGGCTGTGCGGAAAATGCGCTTTTTTCTATTAGACAAACGTTTTAGATGTGTGTTATACCACGGTCTTTTTGTGTTGTTCCGTATGCGTCGAAGGGGAATGTGCGCATTGGTGAGATTAGTAACTAAGTTTTTGAAAGATCCCAGTTCTCTTGTACACTTCTCTCTTCAAAATTGCAACAAAATGTGTCTAAGTACGCGCACATATCTTGGTTAATGGCGTCAAAATCTGCATTGCGGTAGTCCCGGATGTACTTGTCTTCTTCAGTTCCACGTGAAAAAGACATGGTGATGTCGAAATGTAACACCAAATGGTCGCTCAGACCAGGAAGATAGATAATTGGGGATATGAAGTCTGGATGTGTTGACAAAACTAGGTCTGATGTATTAGACGATTCATTAGTTACCCTTGTTGGTTTCGTTACAACCTGGGTGAAGTTAAAACAATTACAAAAATCTAGGAACTGTTGTGATTGTGTTGAAAAGGGGTCGAGCAGAGGAACACCAGTGTGCCAGGTGATGTTAGGAAAATTCATGTCACCAAAAAGAAAAATTGGTGACGAAGGATACCAAGTGACGACATAGCCGAGAACGTCATGCAATTCATCGACGAATGACGATGTATAGTTTGGAGGACGATAGCATACGCCTAATATAATCTTTGTGTGCTTACTTGAAATACCAACCCAGACTGTTTCCAGAGAGGACACAACTTCTACTTGAAAAGAGGAAATTGTTTGCGATACGGCTATCAATACACCACCACCCTGTCTATCTTCTCTATCGCACCGATACACATCATATGTGACGTCAGTCTGGAAAATTTCTGTATTTTCCACCGTTGAGTTGAGCCATGTCTCGGTTAATATTACTAATTTTGCCTCCATTGAGGAAATAATAGAATTAAGCTGAATCCTGTGTTTCATAATGCTCCTTATGTTGGAAAAAAGAACAGGGACATTGAAAAGAGCAGTCACGTCATCATTCCTACCTCCGGCTAATTGTTACTTGTGAGAACGACTGGAATGAGTAGAATTCGCATTAATTTTGCGGTTACGAGTACTAAAGGCGGGTCCATTGCGACTACCCGATGGCTTATCTTGGGTGACACTGTCGTTTGGAACGGGAGTTGTAGTGATGACACCCACGAAAGGGATGTCATTTGCCGACAGACTTCCTGTAGACCGCCTGCCTAACTGCTCGTGGCCGCGCGTCTCTCCGTGTGCAAGCAGAGATCTCCCGCACTTTGCTTAAGTGCAGTGTTATTTGGCCTTTTGGAGAAATGCTGCCTCCTATTAAAGAGCGCACGTTTTTGACGTTTGAGAAGTCTAGGATCAGCGCCAAAGCTACAAAAGGCAGAAAAAAAAAAAAGGCGGATATTACAGAGCAGTTCGACAGAGCAAGATCAGCGACTTTAAAGGGAGACGTGGGTCTTGAAAAGTGTGTTTATAATAGTTGGGTGAACAGAATGAAATTTAATATGCTTATTCACTTTTTTCTGCAGATTCCAAATCTCTGAGTAGATTTTTAATAGCTGCATTAGAACAAAAGATGTGCTAGTTCTACAACGTTTTCTAGCACAATTCTTACAGGGATTTTTGGCAACTTCTTTTCGTCAAACACAAAAGCAAAGTATGCGGCGAGATTGCCAGAAGGCTGGTCCAGCCGATGATGCTATTTATTTTGTCATAATGTAGTTTACCAAATGATAATTCTCGATAACCATAAGGTGTATGAAGCAAAAGTTTTTCACTCATATTTGCATCCGTTTATTTTGCATTCGAAGTTCGGTGAAAACAATCAAATTAGCATCATTGGCTAGACGAGCTCTGTGGCAGTCTTTCCACATATTTTGTTTTTGTGTTTGACAAAGCAAAGTTGCCGAAAAGTACCGTAAGAAATATGCTCTGAGAAATCGCATAACTTTTGTTCTAATGCAGATAATAAAAATCTACTTGAACATTTGGAATCTGCAGGAAAAACTGAATGAGTGTATTAAATTTCATTCGGTTAACAAATTTCATTCGGTTAACCCAACTAATAAAAAAATTTTTTTCAAGACCCACATCTCACCTTAAATAAATTTTGGTTGTGCAAAGTAACTGGTCTGCATATTTTTTTATTTTCACGACAGTGAAATTCTCACGAGAATGAACAAAAATGGCTTCTCTGGCGATTTCGTTATTAACCCTCTTTTCGCGAAATTTTTTCGCGAAGTCCAGTCTAAAAATGTGCAATTTTTTTATTGCTGAAATAAATTCTCCAGACGATTCTATTTAAGAAAAAAATTGTCTAAAAACTTTTTTCTTGGCCGTAAAGTGACAAAAAAATCATTTTTGTTGTTACATATGCATCGTTTATTCGTAGTAAAATCAAACAAAATCCTAAAAAAAAACTTGACGGTTTTTTATAAATAAAAAATTATGCATTGTATTAAACATAGCCACAGAAATACAAAAATAAGCGCACAGGAGTACTTTTTCGGTTAAAAATGTTCGTGCTCTAACACTAAAAGCTTTTCAGGGTGTGATAGTCTTGAAGCATGGCTCCACACAGAGAGATTTGTTGCACTCCACACACATGTAGCGCATTTCTTTGCGAAGTTTCTGTCGTCGAGTGGTGTTGGCACAGACGTCGCATCTTCTGTGGGTCCTGCTTCCCTGTGCATCGGTGGGTGGCACCTTCTCTATGAAGTGTCGCGCTGTCAGCCTAACAGGAGGATCTCCGCTTGGCCTTCCCGCCTTGCTGCTCTCTGTGTGATACTCCTCGATCAGTTGGCTCACCACTTGCTGTTTGAAGTCCGCACACGTTGTTGTGGATGCGGTGTTTCCACGGAAGAGAATAAAAGCGTTTAGCAGTGACAGGTCCAGCAAGGGGAAAAAAAATTTCTTGTTTCACTTCATTTGTCTTTCTGATGCTTTCGGAGAAGCTCAGTTGCATGTCAACTTTGTCGACTAGTCCCATTTTTTTTTTGTTGTACTCTAGCATGTATTTTGGCTTCTTTTTCTTTTCACCCGTTTTCCAATCCACTTTTCCAGCTTCGGCGATTTCAGCGCTGTGCATTGTGGACAGCATGAGCACGTCTCGTTTGTCATGCCATTTCAGCGCCAACATAGCGTTCGTGTGGTAGCTATCCACTTCACCTTGCTTCAGCCTCTTTGCAAAGTTTGCAAGCCCTTTCCTGTTTGTGCGCACCGTCCCACAAGCATTTGTCTGCCTGTTGTAGGGAAACTGGAATAGTGCTGGGATGGTGTACCAGTTATCCACGAAAAGTGAATGCCCCTTGTCCAGGAAGTCTCTTAGCATCTCTACGACAACAGACCCCGAGAATCCCAACTCCTTCATAGTAGTCAGAGCTAGAGGTGTACGCCGCCGCCGCCGCCGAAATCCCAAGAGAGATCATGCCGCCGCCGCGCAATAATTGCGGCGCGCCACCGTTAGTCTCTTCTTTTAATCCAAATGGGGAATCTGGAAATGAAATACAGTGCTTCGCCGGAGGAGTTCTTCTCGACGTGTCCATGTAATGGACTGTCCATTTCAGTGGCCGCTGAATAGCGGGAGCTCGGCGAGAAGCGCACCCCCTGTTTCCGGTTCTTGTTCTGCAGCACCATCATGACATCACGAAGCTTTCAAACACTCTCGACACAAATGATAAGGACGGAATCAGCTTCAATGCAACGAGCGCAGCCCTCAGAGATCCGATTTTCGGTGCACATGTCTTTTGATCGTGTTAGCCATCGATTTAGGTTTAATGCGGCCGCTCGTTTAACGCAGCTGTAAGGTCGGTACGCATTCCCTGCATCGTTCTCAAACATCTGGGACACATTCATATGCAAATTCAGACTTGAAAAGTTCCTGGTTCTGTGCATTTTGTCCACTCTCTTCTTACGCTAGGAATGTGCTGGCGGGTTCGTTGTGGCGACGTGATCAAGAGCGAGGTGACATCACGGCTCACCGCTTTTTCAAATCACTGTATGCGCATCAAGAATAGCTCCCCAGAAGTTGTATCTTTTTCTTCTCCAGAAATATCACGACTATTGCCTGACCTTAACGCTGCCGTGTCCTCCGGCCTTTAAGGGCGATGACCCAACTCGCTGGATAGCACATTCTTGGAGTCTTGGACCTAGTACACTGTGCATAAATAA
Source organism: Rhipicephalus sanguineus (assembly GCF_013339695.2). NCBI lineage: Eukaryota > Metazoa > Arthropoda > Arachnida > Ixodida > Ixodidae > Rhipicephalus > Rhipicephalus sanguineus. The sequence goes on from NC_051181.1 coordinate 8,841,846, forward strand.
ATAAAATAGATAAGTAATACAGTAATACCTCGTTAACTCGAAGTAGTAAAACCAGAAAAAATTTCGAGATAAGCAGATTTTCGAGATAAGCAAAGTTGGGCAAATTCCATTGAGAAGTTCAGTTCTATCTAGAAACGTTATCCCTACTGATCAGTTTCTTAACAGGAGCGCCAAACTGGCTCTTTGTAAAGGTTTTGAAGAAAAATAATGACATACCAGCGCTATTAACCAGCTGTGTTTTTCGGCACTGCCTTTTTATTTAGTGCAGAGAGACCGACTAAGGCTGGTCTGCCTCTCAGTAACACTTGCACCTAGCAAAGCTTTCTCGAGTTGCTTAACACATCGCATGTGCCGATCATCCGCGCCGCTGCACTCAAATTTATTTCGCATCAAGCGAAGCATGTGTCTTGTTTCGGCGGATGTCGTCACCCCTCGAGTAGCTGCGTCGACGCTGCCGCGATCACTGTGCGTGACGCCACGTTGTTTGGCTTAAGAAAATGGTCAAACCAGCCGATGTTGCAGGCTAGGTCAGTTTAGCCCACCGCTAAGTCCAGAGAATCTGCCTTATCTGTCGATGTGACTGGAAGGGGCTCCTCTCGCACGATGCCACACATTCAGCGCCGTTTTGACGTCCAGAAACTTCGAGCCTCGAATCCGTTTCTTTGATTAGGGCTACCTTTCTTTGCAGCATCAGTGACTTGCTTTGCTTTGGTGGCGTTATCCTCACCATATCGCACGGCCGACGAAAAAATCTGCGCGACGTGCCTTGCGTAAATAAAATGCTGAAATCTCATCTCTGACGGTCATGGAGCATGCTGACGGTAAACAAAACGTGTACGACCCGAGCTATTTTGCAGGGCCTGCTTATGTGCACGTCTATAGCGTCACATGACAAGACACAGGGTTGCTCGACAAAGTTGGTATGCCACTAGGTTTCGACTTTACTTTCGGGAACAGTGTCCACTTCGTCGTAAACGCGGCAGCCTCGCGCGAACCTTGTGAAACGTATGACATTTTGCCGCTAGTATTTTGTGAAACGGTTCGGCGGCGAAGTTTCGGTTCCATTATCAGTCGAGATTTCGAGATAACCGAAAGTGGGCACGGAAATACTTCGAGATAAAGGGCAATAAATACATTGCACCTATGGGAAATTGTTCGGTACCACGGAAAACTTCGACTTAGCCGATTTTTCGAGATATGCGAGTTCGAGTTAACGAGGTATTACTGTATATATATCTCGGTGCGTTAGTACACTTTTTCCTTTCATTCTTACTTGAGTAAATCGATAAATAAATACAGAAGTAAAGAGGATGGCAAACAGAATATTGTCACCGATCTTGGAGGCATGTGCGCTGGAGATAGATTGAGAAGGCGCAGGTAGGCACCGCAAACATAATTTAATTGCACACAAGAAAAACTATAAGAAAAACACTCAAAACAACTAACAATGAAAGTCTTACAAACACTTAGAGCAATATGCGAAAATAAACAAACACAATTCTCAGTACTTCTACACCTCCGACTCGCGTCGCTACTAGAGTCTGTCTGGCCACTTAGGCCTCGCCAATGGAACACTCTTACTTGGTTCCGTTAGTTACACGCCGTAAGTCCAGCCTCCGTTGTGCTGGTTCCCCAGTCGATGTCGCCGACGATCCTCTGTCGTCCCGATGAACTGTCGTCCTGATGCATAACAGACCACGAAGCTGCCGTAAGCCTTTTCCCAGTCGCTGACGTGGCAAGGCGTCTCTGTCGCTTAGGCCTAAGTACGAGCTCGGCCCCTGCTGCACCCGATGATGTGGCGTCCCGGGGCTTGTTGCTGGCTGAAGCTTCATTTCATTTCATTTATTGATACTGTCAGCCCTTTTAGCGGGCTATTACAGGAGTGGAATGGGATCATATTAAACAGAAATGTGCATAAGAGAAACATAAGAAATGGAACCTTCACTACTGGAACACATATCATTTCGCAGCACATATACATACAACAAATCTATCATAATTGCTAGGCAGGTAGATTTAAACAGAGAAGTTCGTCAGTGAAAAATAAGGAAAGAGAGCATCACTGCCGAAACACATATCAATTTTGCGCAAAATATAATACATAACAAAACACATAATAAATAATATGAAACACATAATGAATATCATAACCTAGTTACAAAGCACGTAATTCATACATGTCATCACAATCTTAGCGCATGGCATCAAAGTACACTATAGGTTTTATTTCTTCTAAAAAGTCAGTAAGTGATTTAATTTTCACAACCGAATCTGGCAACGAATTCCACTGCTGAATCGCCCTAGGAAAGAAGCTGTACCTGAAACAGTCATTATGAACTTTGGGGGGCGGTATGTACATACTGTGTCTGTGTCTTGATGTTTCTTGCGTTTTTATTTCAAAGTACCTGTCGTAGCTTATTTTAACGTGATTATGAATTATTAAGAAGATGAATTTCAGCCTTTCATATTCGGTTCGTTTTTGTAGAGGTGAGAGCTCTGCAAGTTTACATAATTCGGTAGGTGAATGGAAACGGCGGTATTTATTAAATATAAACCTAGAACTAAGACGCTGTACTTTGTCGAGTTTCAAATAGTTAGTTTGGGTACAGGGATCCCAAACTACTTTAGCATATTCGATTATGGGTCTTAGCAAGGTTTTATAGGCTAAAGTTTTAATTTCGGGAGAGGCACAGTGGAGGTTGCGTCTCAGGCCCCATAGCACCTTGTTAGCTTTGGAACAAAGTTCCTCAACATGAAGATTCCAACGCAAATCGGGTGTAAATATGAGACCTAGGTATCTGTATTGATGAGCCTGAGCAAGTTCGTGACCGTTAATACTGTACGGATACCTAAGAATGTTCTTTTTTCTAGAAATGGACATAAAAACAGTTTTTGTTGGGTTAAGCTGCATTTGCCACTTATCGCACCAATTTTTAATTCTCTCTAAGTTAAGATTAAGTTCAGCCTGGTCGCTCGGTGATTTTACATTTTTGTATAGTATGCAATCGTCAGCAAACATTCTTATTTGGGCAGTAATATTTTTTGGCAGATCGTTTATAAACACCAGGAACAAGAGGGGCCCCAAGACACTACCCTGGGGCACCCCAGATACCACAGGAGATAAACTAGATTGGTGATGCCCTAATTGGACAAATTGTTCTCTGCATGCAAGATAGGAACTGAACCATCGGGTAAGGGCAGATTTTTTAAAGGTATAATCAATTTTAAGTAAGAGCTTATTGTGCGACACCTTATCGAAAGCCTTTGCGAAGTCTAAGAATATTATGTCAGTTTGACCGCGGGTATTAATTGTGTTCGAAAGGTCGTGTACAAGCTCAATAAGCCGAGTAACGGTGGATAACCCTTTCCTAAAGCCATGTTGACAGGAAACAATTAGATTATGTTCATCGAGATAGGTTAGCAAGTGCTTCGATACAATGTGCTCTAATATTTTTGAACAGGTGCTTGTAAGCGATATAGGTCGGTAATTGCTAGCGTGAGATGTGGAACCGCCTTTGTGTATGGGCACGATTTTTGCAAGTTTCCAAGCACTGGGAAAAGAGCCACTAGTAACGGATGATTGAAAAATTAATGTTAAAAACTTCGATGACCATTCGGCATATCTATAAAGAAATTCATTGGGGATATTGTCAGGGCCAGGGCTTTTTTTAGCATTTATATGAAGCAACAGGTTTAGAACGCCCTCTTCAGTGATGCTTATATCCTGGATAGGAACCATATTTAAAGAGTCGCTGATGTTGGGTACAATACCATCATCGATTGTAAAAACTGACGAGAAGAAGGAATTAAACGCCTCTGCCTGATCCTTGCTACCTTTATGAATAGACATACTACTCGGTCTGGTCGAAGGATTCACATACCTCCAAAATTTGTCTGGGGATTCTTTGAGAAATTGTTTCAACGTTGAGTTATAAAACTTATTTTTAGAAGTCTTCACACTCCGCCGGAGGTTTTTACTTAGAACCTGGACGTTATTCTTTCCTTCAATGCTTGGATTCACAGTGCATGCCTTTCGCTTGCGTTTAAGCTGTCTTTTAGCGTGTATTATATCGCGCGTAATCCAAGGGTTTCGTTTTCTTACAGTTTTACGACGCCTGGGAATGAATTGTTGGACGCAAAACATTATCGTAGAATGAAAAAACTGCCACAGTTCTTCTGTTGAGCGAGATGTTCGGTACATTTCCAGAAATGAATAATATGACTGCTCCAGGTGTTCTAGTATGGCTAAGTCATTTGCAGCCCTAAAATTTGGCATCATAAGTTTTTCATCCTTGTGCATGGCATCGACATACAGATCTAAAGACATTAAAACCATTTTATGATCAGAAAGACCGTCCTCAATTTCACACATGCCAAGAAACGGGAGCAGTGATCCAGATAAGAACATCAAATCAAGCACTGAGGAAGCGGTTGGACCCACACGCGTACAAGATGAGACGACCTGAGTCAGATCGTAGCAGAAAGCGAGCTCTAGCAGCTGATCACCTTTAATGACTTCGCTTCCCTCTGAAGTGAGCGTCGACCAATTAATTCCAGGGAGGTTAAAATCTCCTATTAGGATAATATTATCATCATGCTTCAGGTGGGAGTCCATAAAGCTTCTTAAGTTATCAAGTGCATTCACTGGGGTGTTCGGAGGTCTATACATAGCGCCAATGTATACTGTGCGATTACTGAGCGTGGTTTTAATCCACAGAGCTTCGGCATCAATAGCATGCGGAAGAACACTAACTAATATATTATCTTTAATTAAAACGGCCACACCTCCTCCTCTTGTTTCACGGTCTCTTCTCACGATTTTGTATCCGGGAGGAGTAACTTCGGCATCCAGTATATCTTTCTTCAGCCATGTTTCGGTCATTACTATAAAGTCGGGATCGTGTTCTAGTACCACAGCCTCAAGATCCGCCAATTTATTCATAATACTTCTTACATTTATATTTATTATCTTTAACTGGTTAAGACTACTCTGATGCCGTCAGTCACCATCACGACGCCTGTCAGGTGCTTCGGGAGGTGTCTTAGATATGTACCTCATATTAGTATCCCCGTTCCAACCGTACACCACATCATTTATTTTCATTTTGTCAAAGACAAGCTTAACCTTGGCCCCCGTTTTTCGCTCCTCAGCACTAGACTCCCACAGCCTTCTGCGGATCTCAACAACTCGCTTTGAAAAATCTTCGTTAATGCTGACCTCCTTACCCCGCAGCTTAAAGCAGTTTCGTAAGATGCTAGTCTTATCTCTGAAATCTGAAACTCTCAGGATAACGGGCCTATCTTTACCCCCCTGTTTTGCTCCCAAGCGATGAATTCGTTCAACTGAGTTAATTTTAAGATTTAGCAACTTATCAAAAACGTCGACGTTAACCTTCTCACGTAAAACATCTTCAGTTTCATTCATGTCTTCTTTTATCCCTCTGATAATAAGATTATTCCGCCGAGAGCGGTTTTCGAGATCATCAAGTCGCTTGAGGAGGGCATCTCTGTCGGTGCACGATTTAGTGACTAACTCATCAACTTTTTGACTAACAGTTGCTATTGAGGTTTCGGTTTCATTGGCAAACTTCTCAAGGTTAGCAAGCCTGAGTGGGGCTTTGCCCAGAATTTCTAGCCTTCCCTCTATTTTCGAGAGCCTGCCCTCTACCCGAGCCTCAAAAGATGCTTGGTTTTTCTCTATTTTGGTTACTTTCTCCAGGACCGCCTTTTGTGTCTTAAGTATTTCGTTAAGCTTTTCTTCAGTGATGGGCCCGGGATTTTCTTCAACATCACCCGAGCGTGACACTAGCAAGCTGGCAACGGCAAAACATTCAGATAAACAACAAAAAAGAGTATGTGGACACGGCAACACAACTAAGCACAGGTAATCACTACGAAAACAGTATTTTCGATCACCAACCTGCACAAGGAACGGGGAAATCGGTGACATTGTCACGGCGGTGTCGCCGTGTCCACTGATGCTTGCAGAAGCGAACGTCCCTTTTAAAGCATGAAAGCCAGCGGGTCCGGGATGGGCCGGTGACGTCACGGTGCGTGAAGAAGATGCGCTGTAGCCATACTCCATATGTGGCAGCCGCCGCATAAGATTGTCATCGAAGATTGCGCCTAGGACGTCGTTTGGTAGAAGCGAAGGCGATGCAGGCTGACAGTATCCATTCGCCGTGAAAGTTTCAGCAGCGCTGATCCAAAAGCACCCAGCTAGAGCCTGCACAAGGAACGGGGAAATCGGTGACATTGTCACGGCGGTGTCGCCGTGTCCACTCAGCTTGAAGGGGTACTGCTGCTGGTGCGTCCGGAATTGCCGCAAGGTGCTGCAGCACCTCCGAGGAGCCTCGCCCGAGCGTCGTCGAGGTCAACGGCCACGCCACGGAGTGCCCGCGTCACGGCCTCCGGAATCGAACGCCCGCTGCCTTCCCGTTGACAGAACGTAGCTGCCAATGCGACCTTCTTCTCCAGTAGCCACGCAAACAATCCCAGCTCATCGAACTGCTGCCTTCGTTTATGGCTCGAGTCACGCGCATCGTGCCGTGTGCTACCCTGCACGCGCTCGTGCCTGTTCCGCGTGCTTCTCCTCCTACTTCGTCGTCTTCGTCGTCCATACGTCCTCTCCTTACTCATGACATAGGCCCCTTTTTTTGAACGTTTTTTTTTTCCTAAAAAAAAACTGTACTCTTCTTTCTTTTGTCGTAATGCCTGTCTTCTTGTCAACTCACAGGCCTTTCCACTTGACACTTCACCACATACTTGTCACACACGCACTTCGCTGGTCACATCACAACACTACTATATAAGTCAATCGTCCCTATCGCACTATATATGCACCACACTACACACATCAATACATCACCATGTATGTCGCACAATTTCATCCTCTTAGTGCTATCAAGCTTTGCTTTTCCCTGTTTTATCCTCTACACCCATATTTTGGCCGCTCAACAACTTCTACTCAAAAAATCGGCCCCCACATTTTCTCTCCCTTTAATATATTCTACACTAAATAAGTATTCTTGCAGTGCAAGACTCCATCTCATTACTCTTCCATTTGTCAACTTCGCCTTATTTATGAAATCTAACTGTTGATGATCCGTCTGCACTTTGAAATTCTTTCCGAACAAATAGATGTGAAACCTTTTGACAGCCCATACTAACGCCAAACCCTCCTTTTCCTCGGTCAAATAATTTCTTTCTGCCTACTCTCCCTTTTGGTACTGTGTGCTGACACACATCACAGGACTTCACATACCTTATAACTTCTGACTGAATCCCAGGCCAAAAGAATTCTTCGGTAATTCTAGTAAGCGTGTTCTTAACTCCCTGATGCCCTGCCATGGCACTGTCACGTCCCAAGGTAAGTATCGCTTTCCTGAAAGCTTTGGGTACCATCAGCTGTAGTACTTCCCTTCCTGAACTAAACTGGCATCTCCTATACAATAGTCCATCGTGTATTTGGAAGTCAAATACATTCCTGCTTCGCTGTTTCTTGAATGGTTCCCCTACCTTCTGAAAACAACCCTTCAACAATTCATCCCTTTTCTGCTCTTCTCGGAACTTCATAGGGGTTATATCTATACTCTGCACGGTCGCCACCTTCAATCTTGTGGCCTCTGCTTCTCTCTTTGCCGCCGCTCTCGTAATTGCTGCCAATGCCACTTCTGCTCTTGGCGTCTGCACTTCTCTTACTCTGTCGTGGCATGATTCCTTCTTACCACTCTCCTTTGGTTCCACTACTCTACCACTGGTTGTATTCTGTTCATCTACCACGTCCCTGTTGTTTTCCCAGTTCGTATCCGGCTCATCTACTTTCCTGACTCCCGGCACATTACCCAAAATCAGGTCGTACATAGGCTTCTCCAAGCACTTTGCTGTCACCCAACCTGTGTAATATGGACTTGCAACTTTTATCCGAGCTTCTGGAAGCCTTCTCACCGAACTATCCACCAAAATGACTGTTGTGTACTCCCCTGTTAGATTCGATTCATCTACTAAGCTCCTTTTCACCAAAACAATATTTGTGCCTGTATCTCTCAAAACTTTCACCCTTTGTCCATGCACCTCTCCGTCTACGACCGGTAACCCAACTCCTTGAGAGTACAGCTTACTTTCGTTCTTACCCGACTCTTCTTTCTGTGCCTGTTGCCCTTCTTCCACGCTATCCCTCTGTGAGTCCACTATACAAGCTACTTTGTCTTTACTCCCAACTTCCTTCGTGCTACCACCGTGGGAGTCCACTATACAGGCTACTTTGTCTGTAGTCCCTGACCTTCACTCGTTCGCTCGGTGTCCCCTTCTGTTGCACAACGGACACACCACTACTTGTGAACGACCATCTCCAGTTCGATAATTCATAGCTCGGTGCCCAATGCGGTTACACAGGAAACACCTGAGTGGTCGCTGTGACGTGTTCGGTACTCCCTGAGGTCTACCCTTTGTCTCATCTGTTCTTGCTTTGTCACAGCCTTCATTTGCCTTCCCTAGGTTTCTAAATCCCTGGGCCTCCAAATACTGATCGGCATGCTCTGCTACATCATCAAGTGAGGCTACCTTTCGTTCTTTCAGGAAAACACTTAACCTGTTACTGCAGCAATTCAAGAATTGCTCCATGACCATGCAATCACGTACGCCTTCATATGTTTTTTCTACATTCGCCACCTCCATCCATCTTTCAAAATAATTTGACAAGCGGCACACAAACTGCTTTGCTGTCTCTGCATTCTCTGGCTTGCACGCACGAAACCGCTCCCGGAAGCGTTCCGCCGTCAACCTAAATCTTTGCAACAATGTTTTCTTGACTTTATCATAATCCATGGAGTCATCGGCGGGCATTCGGCCAAAAACACTTAAGGCTTCTCCTACTAGACAAAGGCTGAGTGCTGTTGCCCACTCCCTTCTGTCCCAACCTTGACCCCTGGCAATCCGTTCAAATCTGTGTAAATAGGCATCCAAGTCATCACGTCTTTCATCGAACGGAGCCATTAACTTTCTCGGACATATGCGGGTAGTTTTGGGTGACTGCGAGCCAGAGGATGCTGATGTGACGCTCTGGTCGTCTTGCGGAACACCATTATGTTGCGCTAGTCTCAACTTCAATTCGAGAAGCTCTTTTTCGCGTTCAAATTCGCGCTCATGTTCTACTTGGGCATTATCAAAAAACTTCAAGGTCTCCTCTTTAGTCATTCCTTGATCTTTAGCTATCTCCGTCAAGCGCTCCCAATCCATCTCCGCACCAACTTATTACAAACTGAGAATCGGTGACCGGGCTGGATTGCATCCCGGCAGGCTCGCCAATTGTTTTGTCACCGATCTCGGAGGCGTGTGCGCTGGCGATAGATTGAGAAGGCGCAGGTAGGCACCGCAAACGTAATTTAATTGCACACAAGAAAAACTATAGGAAAAACACTCAAAACAACTAACAATGAAAATCTTACAAACACTTAGAGCAATATGCGAAAATAAACAAACACAATTCTCAGTACTTCTACACCTCCGACTCGCGTCGCTACTAGAGTCTGTCTGGCCACTTAGGCCTCGCCAATGGAACACTCTTACTTGGTTCCGTTAGTTACACGCCGTAAGTCCAGCCTCCGTTGTGCTGGTTCCCCAGTCGATGTCGCCGACGATCCTCTGTCGTCCCGATGAACTGTCGTCCCGATGCATAACAGACCACGAAGCTGCCGTAAGCCTTCTCCCAGTCGCTGACGTGGCAAGGCGTCTCTGTCGCTTAGGCCTAAGTACGAGCTCGGCCCCTGCTGTACCCGATGACGTGGCGTCCCGGGGATTGTTGCTGGCTGAAGCTTGAAGGGGGACTGCTGCTGGTGCGTCCGGAATTGCCGCAAGGTGCTGCAGCACCTCCGAGGGGCCTCGCCCGAGCGTCGTCGAGGTCAACGGCCACGCCACGGAGTGCCCGCGTCACGGCCTCCGGAATCGAACGCCCGCTGCCTTCCCGTTGACAGAACGTAGCTGCCAATGCGACCTTCTTCTCCAGTAGCCACGCAAACAATCCCAGCTCATCGAACTGCTGCCTTCGTTTATGGCTCGAGTCACGCGCATCGCGCCGTGTGCTACCCTGCACGCGCTCGTGCCTGTTCCGCGTGCTTTTCCTCCTACTTCGTCGTTAAGTAGACATGGCGTGGAAACACGAACATAAGAGGAAAGTCGAGAGAGTGAACAGCTATCTGGAATGCGCAGATAAATATTTGTGTCTACCTTCGTTTCCTCCGCTGTGTGATTTTTCAGTTGTTAGCGGCGCTTCTGGTGTCTTGACTACTCTCCTGTGTTCATGTTTGCACGCCCTGTTTTTATAAAGGGCCCCTAAACTGTCGAGCGCATCGGGCGAGTAAGTGACACGACAGCCGAGTCTCCGGGCGGACAAGTGACGTCAGGTTTATTGGCAGCCCTTGCTACAGGAAGCAGTACATGCCGCGCTGCCATCTGGCGGTACTGCTGTACACTACATCCCCCCCACGGTAAACTTTAACAAAACGCATGCACCTGCACTAGAACTCATGGTCAGAAACAAAACAATGTTCACAGGTCGAGTCTTTTCGGCCTGCGGATCCTCCTGCCGTACCGCGACCGTGAGACGCGTCGTGGAAGCAGAACCCTGAGGTTCCTCTGCAGTGGAGGTGCTTTCCCGAGGCGACGTGGTTTGCTGGTCTTGTGCTGCTTGGTCAGCTCCAGGTGTTGTAGTCATCTCGGGCTGATCCGCCACTGGTGTTATAGGAGGGTTGGCAGTGGGGGTTCCCGTCGTTGGCACCAGGTGCATCCGGTTACGCTGAAGTACACCTGTCGGAGTCTCCACCCCATAGGAGCGCGGGCGTTGAGCTGGCTTTAAGACGGTTGCTGGGGAGTTGACATCTCGCACCCAGACCCGCTCTCCGGCCTGAAGAGGCCGCAAGGTGTGAGCTGCATGTCTTCGGTTGAAGTCTGACGCTTGGCGCCTCCGGTTGTCTTGGTCACGTTGAGTGATTGTGACCGAAGGAGGCCAGACTGGCTCCAGCAGGTGAGACGTCTTTGGCAGCCGGGTCTGTAGGCGCCTACCCATGAGCAGCTGAGCAGGCCTCACTCCATTTACTCCAGGTGTGTCCCGGTATGCCAAAAGTGCCAGGTGGGGATCATCCGCCTTCCGCAGCAGGTCTTTGACTGTCCTCACCATCCGTTCCACCTCCCCATTCGACTGTGGAAAATGGGGGCTGCTGGTGACGTGGCAGAAGCCGTAGGACTTGGCGAAGGCGCAGAACTCTTTTGCAGCGAACTGAGGATCGTTGTCGCTGCGCACCAGTCTTGGAATCCCATGGCGTCTGAAAACGCTCTTGACGGCGTTGATGACCGCAAGTGCTGTGGTTGAACGCAGACTCATGACTTCCGGGAAACGTGACCGGTAATCCACCAGAAGGACAAAGTCTTGGCCGTTGAGATGAAAAAGATCGATGCCAACCTCTTCCCAGGGCCGACTTGGAGTGGTTGAGGGCAGCATGGGCTTCGAACGCTGCACCTTGGTGTCGGCACACGTGTGGCAGTTAGACACCAATGTTTCTATCTGGTTGTTGATGCCCGGCCACCAGACCGACTCCCGAGCTAAAGCTTTGCATCGGTTGATGCCTTGATGCCCGTCATGGAGAAGCTGGAGCATGTGGCGCTGAAGGGCAGACGGCACGAGGATGCGGGACCCTTTCAGAAGCAGTCCCTCACAGACGCTGAGGTCTCCTTGGTACTGCCAGTACTTCTTCACATGGAGAGGCAAGTGGGACTGCCGAGGCCAGCCGTTGGCGCAGTACTGAAGCAGCAGGCTGCACTCGCCGTCGTTGGCTTGGGCCTGGCGCAGGTGCTCGAGCTGCGACGAGACGATGTCTGGGAAGGAGCGGACGACCTCTTGGGCAAAGAGCTCTACTTGGTTCACCCGGTTGGATGAAGGGGAGTCCAGCGGTGCGCGCGAAAGCGTATCAGCTGTTGCCAGCAGCTTCCCCGGTATGTAGAGTACTTGGTGCTGGAAACGCATGAGCTTCAAGCGAAACCGCTGGATCCGTGGTGGCAGTAGGTCAACATCCATGGAACCCAAGAGTGCCACTAGCGGTTGATGGTCCGTCTCGAGGAAGAACTGGAGCCCACGTACGTATTCCTCGAACCTTTGCACCGCCCAGCTGGCCGCCAAAGCTTCTTTTTCTGTTTGGCTGTACCGGCGTTCGGTGCATGTGAGGGAGCGCGATGCGAAGGCAATGGCTCGACGCTCACTGGACGGCTGTTCTTGGAGAAGTACTGCCCCAAGACCATAGGAGCTGGCGTCAGCTGAGATCGTGGTCCTGTACGTGGTGTTGTAGAAAGCCACGCAGAGGTCTGAGCACAGTAGCTTCTTCAGTTCGGAGAAGGCAGACTGCTGCGCCGGGCCCCAAGTCCAGGCAGAGTTCTTGAGCAGCAGTGCTCGGATCGGCGCAGTCACCTCCGAAACGTGCGGTAAGAAGCGTCCAATGTGGTTCACGAGGCCTAGCAGGCGACGAACCCCTGCGACATCTTCGGGTGGATGCATGGCTCGGATCGCTGCAACCTTGTCTGGGTCTGGAGAAATTCCTTCCGCGCTGACCACGACGCCAAGGAACTTTACACTCGAAGCAGCAAACGAGCATTTCTTGCGGTTGAGAGTGACTCCTGCCTTTGCTAGCTGGTCCATGACTTGTCGGAGACGGCGGTCATGCTCGGAGCGTCTTCCCAAAGACGATGATGTCGTCAATCATGTTCACCACACCCGCTTGGCCTTCGAGGATCCGGGACATCTGCCGCTGGAAGTATTCCGGTGCAGACGTGATCCCGAACGGCAGCCGGAGAAAACAATAGCGTCCAAACGGGGTTATAAATGTGGTCAATTCTTGGGACTCGGGGGACAGCTTAATCTGGTGGAAGCTTGACGTGGCGTCTAACTTGGAGAAAACTGTAGCCTCTCCAAGCAATCTGAGGCATTGTTCCACTGTAGGGAGCACGTGACGCTCTCGAAGAATCACCTTATTGAGGAGAGTCAAGTCCACGCACAGCCAATAGCCGCCCGAGACCTTGGGGATGACAACCAGCCCAGCACACCAGTCACTGGGTGTGTCCACTCGACGAACCACGCCCTCCGCTTCTAGCTTGTCTAGCTCAGTCTTGACGACGTCGCGGAGAGGGAGTGGAATGCGCCGAGGTACGCTCAACGAGAAAGGCGTAGCATTGGGTTGTAGCCTGATAGTTTAGGCTTCGGGGAGCGTCCCAAGTCCTCGGAAGAGATTGGGATCGAGACAAAAGTCACCAGTGCGCTGTGAAGTCCTCGCGACTTCGTCAACAAATGTGCAGACGCCCAAGGCTTGGATTGCCGGGAAGCCTAGCAGCGTTACAGTCTTGGTTGCTAGGATGTAGGGAAGCTGCTTGGTTGACTTTCCGTGCCACGACAGGGTAGCAACGTAAGTGCCTATGACCGGCAGGATGTTGTTGCCTGGGCCTTTCAGCTCGCTCTTGGGGTCTTGAAACTTCGACGGGACGCCGGAAAACGTACTGGGTACAACTGAAACTTCTGCACCGGAGTCCACCTTGAAGGAAAGTGGGCGCCCATCGACAAGTATCTCAATGAACTTCGCGTTTGGGCGCTCTCCCGCAACTAACTGCATGCAACTCGATGGAGCTGGCCAAAGGCTTCCGTGTGTGCTTCCCGTTTACGCGCTTCTTTTTGCGGCACACGTTCTCGAAATGGTCACTCTTGCGACAAAAGTTGCACGAAGCACTGCGAGCGGGACAGTCGGCGCGAGGGTGTGACGCTTGTCCGCAGAATGGGCACATCTGTTGCGTTGTCTTATCAGCTGGCGCTTGCTTTTCCTTGCGAAGGCGAGCGGCGTCGACGGCGAACGAAGATGCCTCTGCCGAGTCACGAGCCCTGCGCTCGTTACCTGCGTCTTCGTGCTGACGAACGTACGTCAGCGCTTCGTGTAGCGTCATTTTCAGGTTCCGACAGAGCTTGTCTGAGAGTTCGCGGTCGAGCAAGCCCACGAGAAAACGGTCTCGGACGAGCCGCTCTTCGACGTCGGGCGACGGATAGTTGCAGGACTTGACCATTGTCCGGAGCGCCGTAAAAAATGCGTCGGCCGTTTCACCTGATTGCTGCGTATGGCGGTGGAAGCGCGCTGACTCGTACAGGTCGTTCGGTGGGTGCACAAAGCGGTTGGTGAACGCCTTCTTCACGGCGGCGACGTCTTTCATATCCGCCTCGCCTAGCGTGGTCGACGCGAGGACAACCCTGGCTTGCGGGCCCATACAGTAAAGCATGGAGCGCACTTGTACCTCTGCCGGAGCGACGTAAAGTCCGGTAGCGAATGAGAAGTCCTTGAACTGCAGCAGCCATGTCGGCCATGAGTTGGGGTTGTCGAAGATGAACGGCGACGGTGGACGCAGCTGGGCCAGGCCTTGCAAGAACGGAGCGGCCGACATCCCGGCGGAGCCGTCAACAGCGGTAGTCGGCATGGCAGAGCAGCGGCGGCGGCGGGGCCGTGTCACGAGGATGCAAGCACGGGATCAGCGGAGATGAATCCCGCCCACTTCTGACACCATGTCGAGCGCATCGGGCGGACAAGTGACGTCAGGTTTATTGGCAGCCCTTATTACAGGAAGCAGTACATGCCGCGCTGCCATCTGGCGGTACTGCTGTACACTACATAAACAACCTCTTAAAATACAACAAAAAACAAAAACAACGAGCGTGTTGTTCTCTCTTGGCGTTTCTTGTCTCTTGATGCACTTCGTGATGCCAGAACAGTGATTCATGTGACATCATCAGGGTACATATTCTCGACTGGTCCATAAATGAGAAATAACAGTTGTGAATTGTCTCCCACACTGCTTTGCTATGCATCCGCCACCCGCTCTTGCTTCTCTCGCATGACTATCGTGCGCGATTAACTGATTTCGCTCCACTTTGTGCGTTTGCGACCGCGCATGCAGAGATAACAGATTGTAGACAACAAGCGCAAAATCATGATAGGTTCAACCCTTAGTGCTGACATTGTACGTATGCTTTATGAAGGAATAGGTGGCTAAGAGATGTCCCCTGTAAGAAGGGTATTGAAGGCGAGAACGAAACCAATGGAAAAGGTGCCGGATTATATGATTCTTCCAACGGACGCACTCTTTACAGCGAAGACGATGCAGCTTTCCAGGAAAAAGGCAAGCCCGCTTCGACGGTTTTGTAGCGTTAGCTACACTGGCCTAGCCGAGCCAATTTTGCGTGGCTCCTCAAGAGCCGTGCTGCACATGCGCGAGGATCAGTGATGTCACACAGCTGGCGCATCGGAGCCGGCACCTCTCGCGCACTCCGTCGCTGCCGCCGGTCTGTGCTTTCCAGAGGAGTGACGTCGTAGCTGAGGTAGACATATTGGCGCCGGCGCGCGCGCAGTTATTCACCTTGACTGTGCAGTCGCTGTCTGACACTGCGCTGGAGCTGCTTGATAGCGCCTCTGACTGGCGTTTGCCAGGGTGGTTTAGCCATGGGCAAGGAGAGCGCAAATGCTGCTCAACGGCGCAGAAGAGCGGAGAAGCTAACTCATCGGATCCCGAAGTAGTTGCCTGGCAAAATAAATATACATGTACCACACAGTGATTGCACTCCTGCGCCAACTGCGCCAAAGTGCGCCAAATTGTATTTACTGCGCCATTCTGATAATATCGACGAAATTTGCGCCAAACTGCGCCAAAGTCTCGGGTTTGGGGGCGTCTATCACCGGCAATCGCACCGCCGGCGCGTCAGAACATGTGCAGCTCGATCTTGGCGCTGCCAATAAAGTCGCAATCATGGACCAAGAATTATTCCGCTGAATAAATAGCGCTCGCGCGTGCGTTCCGAGTAAGCCACGATGCCATGCACGGTGCCGACGCAGCTTCTGTTCTGCTAGTCGGCTCGACAGCAAAACGCGCTCTCCGCAGAGGCTCGTGACGTCTAGGCCTATCGGTAGCGAGAAAGTGCGACGGCGATTCATCAGCGGACGTCGTCTGTTCCAGAAACGCTGCTGATAGCTCGTTTCAAGCGTCGCACGGCAATGTTCAGTAATACATGAGTGCCGCTAAAATGTCTGTCACTTCTGTTTCCGGACATCGCGGAATGAAATCTGGGATCGCTCGCAGTAGATATATGGGACAATATCGAATTTTCCTTGCTTCGCGTGTATGGAAGAGCACGCGAACGGTGGAAACGCGTTGACACTTTTCCTCAGATATACTTTATCCATGGATCTTCATCCAGAACAGCTTTTTCGTAATTCCTTCCGCCAGCACGTCTGAGCTTGTAATCACTCTGCGGTAAATACCCCCTAAAAGGCCCTGCCCTTTCGAGCTCACGTGCTAGGGTTCCAATTCGAATTTTTTGCTTGCTTTTTTAAAAATGTCATCTCATTAGTAAAATCATATCTCCTGGTCAGAGCAGCCGCAAATGCGCAGCTGTCAGTAGCGGGCCCGTCGCTGACGGCCCACAGTGAAGCGGCTACGCCATGTTACACGTCCGCCCCTCGCTTTCGGTGGTCAATAGCTAACGGTTAAAAAAACTCAGTTTCGCTTAAGAGCGAAGCAATGAATGCGATACCAAAAAATTGTATTGTGAAACGAAGTAAGACTAGCAGCTAACTGTTTTGGATCCGATCTCGCGTAACTCAACAAAACGCTGGTTTAAGGGAATATGGCCCCTCCAGGAACCGAAGCGTTTTCTTGCTCTGAGTTCTCTAAACGCGAAGTAAGCGTTGAGAGCACAGCAAGTTTACGAGCCGCCTCCTGATGCCTCGAGATAGCGCGCGCGCAAGCGACTGCGCCCTTCGAAAGATGCGGTCCCCCCCCCCCCTTCCGCTCCCCTAGCGTCCCTTCATACTCCTTACGAAAGACGGGTGGGGCGTTTCCTCTCTGTTTGATGAGCAATCGACGGCAGGCCCGCACGCGGGAAGATGTTATCTCATGCGCTGTCCGTGCGGCGGAGACAGACGGCCGGCTAGTTTAATCTCCACTTCAGCCGCGTTCGTCGCCAGCGCTCGCGAGTTTTTAGCCGTGGCTAGAATGCGCGTGGTGATGTTATTAATTTGGACTTTATACGGAAAATTATGGTAACGGCGACGGCAAAAATCCGCCGTGTCCATATAATTGCTATCGCAAGGGTCAATGTACGGGGCAGATTTTGCCCCCCCCCTCTTAGGTGATCAGGGGGGGCGCCCCCCCCTGCCCCCCCTGTGCGCACGCCTATGCTCCTGAGATGATTTTTTCCATGAGATTTGCAATGAATCGAAATATTTCTAGCCTTCATAAGAGCCCCATAATAACACTCAGGTGCTTGAATGTTAATGCAATATGCTTCTGTATTGCACTCCAGGATGTAAAATTCGCTGCTCCAAAGTGCTCCCAGATGCAAAATTATCTGCTCCAAAGTGCTCCAAGATGAAAATTTTGCTGCTCCAAAGTGCTCCAAAACGGAAATTTTGCTGCTCCAAAAATTGCTCCAAATCGGAAGTCCTCGGTAGCATCACTGACCACATAATATGTATACCATGTGTGTGTCATTGGAGCAGCAGTAAGCATGATAATCAAGCTAATCCTAGACAATCAGGAAACCTAAGAACAATCAGCTGAAGACTGTAGGATTGGGTGTGTTGGTACAACATGATTATGAGTGCAAAACAGCGCAGCTGACAGGAGGGGACAGAAGAGGACACAGAGCGCTGAACTTCCAACAGTTTATTTCTTTTGAATGCCTTCACTTTTATACAGTTACACACTGTTACACCAGCCATGCGCGGAACACAATGATGTTACAATACATCACGTGGACAAACCTTAATAGATCTTCTCCCTATCAGTGAGAGCGACAGAGGGGGTACTTACACAATCATCCGTTAAAGAAAAAATCTTACCAGCTTCGATGATTTCGCGTGTGATGCGATCTCTGCTTTTGGCGACAATGCTACAATCTGAATATCTTGGTCGACACCCACACGTGCTACAGTGAGCGGACAGCCACCCTTGCTTTGACCGATCAACATTATACAGATGCTCTTTCAACCTTTCATTCAAACACCGACCCGCCTGACCAACGTAATATTTTCCACATGACAACGGCAGCTGATAAACTGCGTTACATAGACAATCTCTAAATTTATTTGCGTGGTTTGTGGTACACGCCCGATTGGGTCTGGACGCTGGGACAGACATTTTTCACAAACTGCTCAATTTTGTGGGGCCGAAAAAAATCACTTTCACATGCACTCGCTGCACTACTTTTTTCAGATTGTGTGCTATCTTATGCATATATGGAATTACAGCGAAATTCTGTCTCTCTCTGGCAGGTTGGCCTGCATTAGTGTGGCCACTTGACTGAAGATCACGCAACAATCTTTTGGCGACAGAGACTTGTACATGGTCAGGGTAACCGGCCATGGTCAGCCTTACAGATTGCTCCTGAAAACTTTCTAATATCTTGTGCTCACAAGACTTGCGCAAAGCATTGGTAAAGCAGGATTTTATAATGCCTCGCTTAATTAGTTTAGAGTGTGCAGAATGATCGATTTAGAGTTTATACGTAACATGACGGTGACGGTGAAAGCCTGTCCTGAGTGTCCATATTATTTCTAACGCAATACTTATAACATGCTCTGTGTCCTCTTCTGTCCCCTTCTGTCGGCTGTGCTGTTTTGCACTCATAATCAGCTGAACCTTTGCTAATGCTACGTTATCCCGGCACAGCCGAGCTAAGCCACTGCAACATTTTTCTGTATATTTTTTATTGCGTTAGAAATAATATGGACACTCAGGACAGGCTTCCACCATCACCGTCACGTTCCGTATAAACTCTAAATCGATAACATCGCTCTGCGCATTGTATGTTCTACCCGCGAGTAAAAGCTCGCGAGCGTTGGCAAGGAACATGGCTAAGGCAGAGGTGGAACATCTCCACCACACGGAATAACATCAACCCACGTGCGAGGCCTGCCGTCGATGGCTCCTGAAGCAGAAGGAAATGCCCCGCCCGTCATTTGCTGGGCGAAGGAGCAGGAAGGGATGTCTGGGGAGAGGGACTGCGTAACTCGAGCAGCAACTGTGAACTTTGACTATAAGGGCGCGGTCGAAAGCGCTGGCACGCGCGCTATTTCGGCAGACATCCCCCAGCGAACGGCTCGTATACCTTCTACTCCTGTGATCTCAATGCTTCGCGCTCGGACCACTGATACGACAAACTGACCGAAAACCGCTTCTCTCCCGGGAGCGGCTGTATTGCCATACACCAGCGTTTTGTAGAGTTAAGCGAGATCGGATCAAAAAGTTAGCTGCTAGCCCTCGTTCATGTAACATTACGGCGTGTACTTATCGAATTCACTGCTTCGCCCTCCCCCCTCCGCGCCGCCGCCGGTTCGATGAACTCCGTGCCGTTCACGCACCGCCGCTGGAGCTGGAAACACCGGCGCGCCGCCGCCGGTGATTTTGGGTCCGGCGCACATGTCGAGTCACAGCTGTAGTTTCTCCGGTGTAGACGATGAATCTCGAAATGTAGCCTGTATGAACGTCACAAAGCATGAACAACTTCACTCCCAAGCGATGTCTCTTGGAAGGAATATACTGTCGAAAAGTAAGTTGCCAAGGCATCAAAGACTCATGGATGCAGAGGTCTCGAAAAGGAACAAAAAAGGCGGAAAATTTTTCCTGTATTTTTTCCATTACCGGTCTGATTGTTCTCATGCGGTCCTTTGCATTAGTGAGGGAACTGAAGTGCAGCACTCGCAGGAGCACGCAAAAGTGGTTGACCGAAAAGATTGACTAGAAGAAAGGAGTATCCAACATAGTGTTTTTGGACTAGTAGTCTCTCATAACATTTTTCCGGACCGTGCCCATCAAGAACACAACCGCTAGAAAGCAGTACATTTCGGCAAGATCTGTATTCTGCCATAACCGCAGGCGTGACTTTCAGGACAGCCTTCGCTTGGGAGTCTTCTTAGCATGCTTGTTCGTTTCCGCTACATTATTCGAAACTAGCCCTTGGTCAAAGAAAAGCTTGAAGTACTCGACTTCTTTTGCATCCGGTGGCAACACATAGCTGGACACTTGTCCTGAACGAGTGGGGTCAAATGGAAACACGGATGAGCAAAAGTCACCTTGATCCAGTCCGCATCATCTCGCCGCGCATGCTTTTCAGATGTCGCTCCTTGATCGTCATCGGAGTCTGAACTCGTCAGAAAATCGTCGTCTGACAAACTGAAATCCAATGAATCAGATTTTGATTTGGCACTTGGGGAATAGTCCGCATCGGAAAAAACACTACTCGACTCACCAGGAGTAGAGCAACAGGCGTGCGCTTCCATAGCGTAAGCGAATTGCATCAGTGAGCGCACGGAAGAAAACTATGGTTGTGCGCTCATCCGGAAAGCAAAACGAGTGAAAAAGCTACAGTAATCCTTCATCTTATCGCCAACAAGACGTAGTTAGTTTTTCCGAGACCCCAAAACAGGTAGTAATTGGAATCCTCCCATAAGTTTTGTCTTGATAGAATGCTTCAACGGTTCTACTGTCGCAAGCAATGTTTGTGTACTGCAAACCGTGTTTGCTAAGGTACCTTCTGAATATAATCAAGGCTGCTTCAACCTCCCTTCTGCCAGAGTTCACATCTATGCTTTTTGTTGGCAGATGCGTGATGCTTTCCAATCGCCACAGCCTTCATCACCTTCTTTGGGGCCATGGCACTGGTTGGAAAGCACTGGACAACTGCGTTTGGTGTTTCCCTAGCACAAGGAACGAGGACGACATTGAAAGACACACACAGGTCGTCCTCGTTACTTGCCCTGTGAAACACCGAATTATACTGCACCAACTAGCCCAACGCTCAACGTTAGTAGGCAGTTGAGCCCCAGTGCCACATAAAATTCTATTACGTTGCCGACATATATGTCGGATGTATGGCCATGCGTCAACCACGTCCCATCATAAACCACTGTAATTTTGCGATCAAAGGCAAGGTTCATCTCACTGTAAACATTACGCACTGCCACCGTGGCATCAGAAAAAAAACATTGTCAGCAGCTGTCTTATTGGCAGGTCTGAACTTGGCCTTCAGATGTTCCTGAAATGTCTTGCGGGGCAACAGTCTTTCGTACTTGCATAGTGAGGGCTTCGTGCCGGCGGACTTGATGCCTTAGGTAGCATGCGAGGGTTTATCGGTCAGCCACCACCTCGTGCGAAGATCATGTACGCCCTCTGGCAAAAAGAGTCACTCGAGTGGCGCCGTCTAACACTCCCAGCTATTAAGCACACATAAATACCCTACAAGGAAGTAGACGCCCTCCGTTTTAGTTCAAATGGCAGACTTGTAATTCGAAGGTTGTGGGTTTGAATCCCACCGACGAAAAGGATGATTTTTTGTCCACTTTAATTCCTTTCAATTTAAGTGACACTTAGTTAAAGGGACACTAAAAGCAAATAACAGTTTATGCCAGAGTGAAAGGTGAATGTTTGAGAACGTCTAAAACGTCAGTATTATCAAGAGCAGTGCTCCACTAATCGAGAAAATAAGGTAAATGTAAGACATGAAGTGCGCCACCAGTGGGACATTTTGGAATGAGCCCGATGTCGTCAAGAATCCAGAGTACAATTAATCATTAGTACTCATGCTACTTATAATTAAAACTATCATTCCATACATTACAAAACGTAATAAAATGCTGCTTGTGCGTTCCTGTTTCATTCACAGAAAAAGAACTTGGTGTTAGTTATCAAGGTGAACGGTGCGGGTGGTTTAAAAGTTTCACTTTCACCGGGCTCCTCTCCGCTCATGCGGTCGCGTCTCAGAGGTAGTTTCGTTATTGCATGCTGTTGCGTGTGCTTTGCAAGCTCATGAAAGTCACTCTCACGGAAAGTTTGACAAAGCGCTGCGTCCCTGTTACGTTGCTGGATGCCTGAATGGTGTGCGTCGCTTGAGCAACAGCAGCTGCAGCAAAGAAACCGACGTGACTTTCCAATGGGTGCCGCAAATAAACCCACGCCGATGTGGCTGAGTGCTGTGCCTCTGCGACAGTGTGCTGAACAATCAAGAAATCTGCGTGTGTGCTCGCTGCACTTTCGTTCAGAGCATTACGAGATCAACTGTAACTTGGGCAAGGCTTGTAATGTGCCCTTCAGAGCAGGAACCACAGCGTCTGCTGCCGGGCAGTAAAGGCAGGCAACGTTGCGCAAGGCAAATGCTACGTCAGGAGGCCTTTTCAGGCGGGCGATTTGAAGTGCGCTAAGGCTGTGTGGACCACTAAAATGTGATTTTCCTTCAAAATAAGGATTTCGTTGGCACGAAACAATCACTACGAGGTTTCTGGTATGTTATTTCAGCAATCCACATCAACTTAACATTTGCCTTTAGTGTCCCTTTAAGAAACCACAAAATAATGTCCCCTATGCTTTCCTTGTCTTAACTGTCTGTTGGTTTCATTACTTGTGTATAATACAGAAAATGAGCCCCTCGGACAATTCCCCTGCTTTCGTACTTACAGTCTCATTCATTATTGACCACAGCTTGGTCAAAGCTGTGGCTCCTTGGCCAATAACAACAGCCTGCACAGCTCTGATATTTACATCAATACTTTTTTGACATTTCTTTCCCAGCGATAACAACTTTTTGCGACAGTGCCGTGAAATGTACATGTCAGTATCATTTGCACTGCCGGTCTTGTTGCCAGCCGAGCCTTTGTTGGGAAGTGCACTGGTGGCCCCAGAAGCACGTTCGGGGCTTCCGTGAACAAAGAGGCAGAGCGTACTTGAACTTGCTTAATTGCATGGCAGCACAAGCAGAGTGAAAACCAAAGGGGAAAAGCCCAGACTTGCTGCAAGCACTTATGCACACATAGTGGACGATGGTGACCACGATATGGATTGCGTGACAGAAGGGAAAGTGCTGGCACAGGCTGCACATGTCCAGACGAGGCCATCATTTGAACGATCAGAAACTTCTCCGCATGTCCCCTTCGCCTCACAGTTCCGTTCTCCTCGTGGTCGCAGACGTCGAACTTAGCGTTGCTTGCACTTGTGTGGCTACCTCTCGAGATGCTTCTGCCGATACAAAATGCGGCTCCCGGCACACCTGAACGATGCCGCCCATACTTGTGGGCAGCCAACAGACAGCCAACATTCGAGCACTGCATGCATCGGGGGATGTGGGCGTCTTGTGTGTTTGCACTGTTTCTTTTGCCTCGGGAACCAGCTGGGCCCAAATGAAGTATTATTGGTGATGTAGAATGTGGTGCAACGAGCTCCACTGCTGCTTCCACAAGATACTGCGTGCAAAGCCACTCTTCAACAGCATTGACGCGCGTAGGCCTGTGTGTACAGTGCTGTCCATGATCGGAATTGCTGCGTGTTGGCACTAGTATGCATTTTGTTTGCGCATGGAGTCTGTGATTTCCACAGCATTCTGCACATCATCAGAGGCAGGTGACCTTCAAGCACCGTCGGCGATGTTTGCTACGGGCTCCATAGTTTTTCGTAGTAATAGTTCCTTAAGCATGAGCTGTTTTGTACTTGGCCGTCACCGACCGGCAGTCACGAGTGAAATTTTGGAACTACACTTTGCACGAACTGACCGACTCGGCAAGCCAGTATGTCCACCGTTGCATATCCCTAGTCGTCTTCCAAAGCTAAGTAGACTCGATAGTTCTAACTTTCAGTTAATTCAAACAAATTAATTTTTACTTGGCCCACTATTCTTTCAATGTATTTTAAAGCCACTTAATTCAAACTGCTTCATTGCATAAATTCGATTAATTCACACATTTTGCTTGTCCATGTGCAAAAATATCTACTGCCTTTGTCGCTTCTAGCTAAACAAGTGCATTTTTATGGCACTTGGATTCGCAAGTAAAGCTGATGGCTTGCTTACAGAGTGTCCAAACTGACCAAACCATGCACATTAGCAATCAGATGTTGACTGAGAAAGAAAGAACAAAAAACTGAGACGTTTCTTCCAGGCATCCTGAACCACTTGCTATGCTTCTGCTGTGAGCAGCTCGGCCAGGGAGAGTTCCTCAAGCGCTCTCCCTTCATACAGAGCTCACTCTCTTCGGAGCTGCCAACAGCCAACATAAATCAAGAGCGGCGTTTGGACCAGATCCAAACATCAGCTCCAGCGACACACCGTGTTCGCAAAGTTCACACCAGATGTGATGCTTGCCATGGGGTGCCACACTATAGTGTGCTAAAATTGCACAGGAACAGCACCAGCACGCACCGGAATCACACCGGGAGAGAGCGTTTCACGGTCAAGATTCTTGCCCATTTGTCGTGCCCCCGTGCAGCTTCCAGCGCGCTCGTCGGGACGAAAGCAGAGAGAAGCTGCACATGCGACTAATGGCTGTGACTCCACTTGCTTGTGATGCCATGAACTCTGATACTGAGGATCATTTGGACCCCTGTAACTCACTTTTGCTGTGGTACAGTGATGTCATGTGGAAAAGAGTACTAACATTGGGAAGGGGCTATCAGCTGGCACAGGACACGGACATGGCTTGTGAAGACCAAAAAATAAAAAAAGCTTTTTTTGAATTGAGATCTAGAGCTATTGTCTTGCATGTAAAGCCTAACTTGAGTCCATCGGCAATTTAGATCTGTGCAACGAGTACGAGCCGAGTCTGCAATGTTTTTGGGTCACTCGTTTAACTTGCCGGAGTGATATCTCACGATCTAGAACAGCTAGAGCCGTAATCGCTTCCTTTAACATAAAGCCCAAGCTGTGAGCACAACGTGCCGAGAGCAGAATTCTCATTTTCTGCTCACACATTTTTAAAACTCGATCTTGTTTTTTCTTTATGCTGGTCATGGTACAAACACTGAATTTCTATCATCTGCGGAATGACTATGATTTGATCTGAAAACGGTTTGCAGCATTGTACTTATTGCATATTGTGGTATCTAGCTATTTGATAATATGCACCTTCTGCTGAACTTTTTTTTTTTCCGATTGTCTCTGCAAACAAGAGAGGCAGCTTTGCATATCTCGTAAGCCAGTTTACCCAAATGAAAAATTATTGAATATTTGAAGTTGGCATGAAAAATTAAACAAGTCTGTTTAGTTTCATCAGGCCTGGACATAAGGTACAGCCAGGGTTGCCACTGACTTTCGAGTAAATGTCGCCAAACGACGAGCAAAAAGTCGCCATTCTAGATCTGTGCGGCATACCTAGTAATAAAAATTTCCACTCACGTATAGCACCATAAAATACAGTGCCATCTAAGACTCTGAAATTATATTGACGTTCCTCAATGCCAGTCGTATCGCCCGCTTCACCCTGAGAGTGCATGCTGCATGAGGTGGTCCAACTAGCCGCAAGATGTGCGTGGTGGGGCAAGGGTGAATGAGTGAAACACTTGTGATATCCTTCCATCCCTGTCCACTCGTTTCAAAGGTAAAAGTGTGGTAAACCTTGGGCGAAAACCGTGAAAGCATTGTTTGTAGACAGCTTTACGTACCCTTTTGTGAATTAAAAGGATTAAAAGGTTTATTGAAGGTAATACGACACAAGTCTTACAGGAACCGATCATTAGTGAGTCTTACACATTTTCAGTGTGAACTAATATGATAACGGATGCCACTGACCCTTTCTTATAGTCGCTTATATCTACCCGCATCAATCCGATGCATTATTAATGAACAGGTAGACAATGTAAAATGTTATATAGCAATAGCTTTCATTGCACACACTCACAGAGAACAGTGGAAAATGCCTCAATAAATTTTGTTTTTATTGCACAAATAGCCGCGTATCCGCCTCTCTTTGCTATTCCAAAACAGTCTTTACGAGCTGAATTGAGGACACTGCAGCAGTGAATAAGTCGCCAAGCTATTCAGAACAGTTGGAGCTTTGGCGGAATAAATGGTCGGGACACGCGGCCAACCCGTCGTCTAGCCCCTTCAGAAGCGAACTTCAGACTTATAGTCAAAACACCGCCGCCTCGCGGTACGCAGGGCAGTCCTCTGACTTCCATTTCGCTAGAATGTGACTGGGGGACGTTCCAGTACTGCATCTAGATGAATTGAGGAGATACACACGAGTTACAGGACGGACGTACCGAATGACGCGTAATGTGTACATTCTATTCGTGGGTTTAAAACCAAGAAAAATACCACTCATTCTTTGGGAAGACACTGAGCTTAGGATGCATAACTCAGTGGAGACCTAAGCCGAAAATTGCCAAAAAGTTCGCCCTGTCGCCATTCATAATTTTAGGTCGCCACGGCCCTCTCAAATTCACCAATTTGGCAAAAAGTAGCCACCATTGGCAACCCTGGATACAGCAAATATCTTCACAAGCCATGTCCCCCCTTTAATTCAACTGCGCCATTTAATATCCAGTACCAGTATGATCGCTGACATCTAAAAAAACGGTACTGGCAATCATGCAGAGCTGTCTGTGACTCTTCTGTGGCCCTGAGAATCAATAAACATTACAGCAAACGTTGGTATGTGGCCCCAAGTCACATTTCTGAGAATTTTTGGCAAGTCACAGTTCGGATGATTCAAACAGAATCCTGGGGTCCCCTCGTGTTTGAATTATTAAGAACCGTCTGCATGTTCCACACGCACTGACAGTGAGCTGCTATCTCCTGAAGCTCACAACACAAATCAGCTCCTGAAACTACGTTCTGCAAATACTGGCAAGCACAGTGAGCTGAGGAGCCAGGAGGCATGTATAACTTGTGCACACCACTTGTGAAACTACGCTCTGCACGCACATGGCAAGCCAATCATCAAATGCACATGTCACCTCCCTATATTGTGTGTCCTTGAGCCCACAAGCTGCTTTGACACATTAAAGCACGCAATTTTATTGAATTTGTGGTGACAAATAAAAAAAGGCTTTTGGGCATGCACAGTTTACGTGTACTTTGTAATTTATGTAGGACAGTTTGTGTTTGCGAAATTTGCTGTTCACAACAAGGAACCTGTGTGGCTGTGAAAAAAGGGCCCTTGTCAATTATTTTTTCCCTGGTTGCCTGATCAGTGAGTCTTCATTTTGTTCTTAACATGCTAGTTAAAGCAGGTGAGTTTACCTTGACATCTTGAAGTATTATGCACAAATATCACAGCGAGAAGTGGCAGAGCCTGCCAAAAGGGGTGCTGTTCCTTGTGGGCGATCTATGTCATTTCCCTGTGCCAGTTTAAGAATGACAAACCAACTTGCCCAATCCTTAACATTAGTGGAAATACTGTGTTTAATTGCATCGTTCTTGCAGAGACAGCAAGTGTGTTTGTGCAGATGGAATCTCCATGAAAGATGAACTGCCGCCAACAACATTCTGAGTTTTCTGTGATGAGTAATACCTCCCTTTGTAAGGATTGCCCGTGCTCAGAGCCTCGAACAAAGTGTAGTAGTAGTAAAGTGCCGCTGTGTCTTTACCATGCAGGAAAGCGGCCTTCACTGATACGTGGCTGTCCCACTGTTCTGGAGGAGCTGATGGTTAGGTAAATAGTGGTCTCATTTACCATCTTTCTCAGTGCTCACTATTTCTGTAGTTCAGTGCAACTTGCTGTTACTTCCTGCACTAGGCTGTCACAAAGGGTCTCATTATTTAGCGTTCTTGATGGAAAGGCCAACACTTCAAAGTTTGTAATCCTGCACTTCTATCTATGACCACTGCTATTTTTAGAAGACCCTTTACTACTCATTGAATGCATAGTTTGCCACTAAAGAAAATGCTCACAAAAGAGGAGGACGACGACACGGGTGGCACTTGCAACTAAATTAATTTTTGTCGGGACACAAAGAATGCCATTGTTAACGCATCCTTAAAAGTTGTGAACAAAGTTAAAAATGTTTAAGCAGAACCACGTAATGAAAGATTGGGAAAGGGTAAGAGGCTAGCGGTGATTCCGACAAGTTCAACGTTGATGTTCGCTTTTCCGCCAAAAATAAGCACGACAGCTTGTGTGCCAGAAATGATAAGTTGTCCACGAGTGTGAATATGTCGTCTAGCTGAACGTGCACAGTCAAGCACCGCGTGCCGTTTGTCCCTTGCAAAACAATGTCGTTTATTCCATTCCGTTTTCATGCGGTAAGGTTTATGCGGGGCAAACGGGGCGCTGCCTCAACATTCGCCTGCGTGAGCACCCTAGCTCTTTAAAGGGTGCACCGTTCTCCCATTTGTCTGCCCACTGTGCCGCCTGTGGTTGCACCCCAGAATTAGGCCACACGACCACCATTTTTAGACACACGGATTCTCGAATAAGCGAGATAGCTGAAGCTTTCACTATCGGCAAAAATGGTGACACGTGTGTCAGCAAACCGTCGATTGCGTTACTTGATTGCGAGTTGACGTACTTGGAGAAGACATAATGATGTTACAAGCGTAGTCTTTTGTCGTGTGCATAGGTTGCATGCGCATTTTTTGTTCTTTCTTCTTCTCTCTTTTGCTGTTTCACTTAAATAAAGCATGCAGTTGTTAGTCAACGCTCGTGTTGTCAAGTCTTTCTGTGTCCTACGTCTTTTGCACTGTTTCAGTATGAACGCAAACCAACTAGCCCAACTCTCACTTTTGCTACAAAGAATGTATACTGAGATACAGCGCATGTGCCTAAAACCAGAAACATAGCTATCATGTTACAAGAAAATTCGACGACGCAAACCACCGAGAAGAAAAGGCGAAAGGAAAGGGCATCAACTGGCAACTAACTTTATTCTTGCAAATTCACCACAATATATACACCATGCCACACATGCGCAACAACACACCATGCGTCACATCCAACAATCGGCCACTCTAAATGCACGCGCTAGTTCAGAAACCTGTGAACAAAATCAAGTTCAGCTGAACGCAGTACCACCGACGTATCGCTAATACAGATATCTTTTTTCTTTCGGATGAGGTATGTTCTAGCATCTCTCGCTCAATCACCTTCTTGCTTCTACCTAGAATGGTGATAGTATTGGCAAATCTTGCCTCACATCCACACGCACTGCAGTGCATAGGCAAATGTGCCAAAAGGTTATTCTTGATCGAAAGAACATGCTCCCTCGCTCGATCGTTTACGCGTCGGCCGGTCTGGCCGATGTAAACCCTTCCACAGGAGACGTAGGGCCTCACATGCCTCTTGCCACTGGGGGCAGGCACGGGCCCTCTTGACATCTGTGGGCACAGGCCCGACATTTTCCTTGGCGCATAAAACACCACAGGTACTTTGTACCTATTGGCCACCTTTTTAAGGTTGTCTGCAACCTTATGGCCGTATGGGTCTTTTTTCGAACTGCTTAGCTTCCTTCTTTTTCCCTTTAATCTTTTGAAGCAGGGATTCAGCCGCTGCTGCAACGACCGAGCAAGGATACCCAGCTGAATATAGCCGGCTGACCTGGTTGTCAAAGCTCTCCTGCATTCTGTGAGGGCAAGACTTAGCCCACGCACCTTCCAAGCACATAAAAGCGATTCCTCTCTTAACTACTTTAGATTGGGCAACATCATAGGGCATCAGCCCTTTGCACGAACGAGGCCAGTAGGCCCAACAGATGTGCTCTTCCGTCAGAGTGAGGCTAAAATCTAAAAAGTGAATTTTCTCGTTAGTAGGTAGCTCATGCGTGAAGGACAGCCCCTTCGCATGTTGTCGAAATTTCTTTAAGATTTCGTCCACCAATTTGGTGGGTGTTAAACCTGGTTTAGTGTTTAAAACTACCAAGAAGTCGTCCACATACCTGTACACCCTGCGCACATTTGCATTGTCAAGAGCCTGAGCCAATACACTGTCAAAAGATGCTAAAAACAAACCGCACAGTACAGGCGCTACACACGAGCCGATACATATCCCGTTACGTTGAAGATAAACCTGCCCTTCGTGCGTCACAAATGTCGAACACAAATAAAATTCTAAAAGGGTCATGAAATTATCAACAGAGATACCCACACTCCTCTCAAATGCCAAAACGCCATTATCTTCAATGCTAGCTTTCACTACTTTGAACAATTCAACATGCGGCACAGAATAAAATAGATCCACAACATCTACTGAGAACGCATACCCGCCCCCTTGAACATCAAGCTAGAATTAGGTAACGTCAGCAGAGTTCCTTATAACAAAGGGGTCTTCCACAGGGAACATATTAAGTTGCTTTAACAGATATCTGCTCACTAGATTCTGCCACGAATCTCTTTCGCTTACAATACAAAGGGCTGATGCCCTATGATGCTGCCCAATCTAAAGTAGTTAAGAGAGGAATCGCTTTTATGTGCTTGGAAGGTGCGTGGGCTAAGTCTTGCCCTCACAGAATGCAGGAGAGCTTTGACAACCAGGTCAGCCGGCTATATTCAGCTGGGTATCCTCGCTCGGTCGTTGCAGCAGCGGCTGAATCCCTGCTTCAAAAGATGAAAGGGAAAAAGAGGGAAGCTAAGCAGTTCGAAAAAAGACCCATACGGCCATAAGGTTGCACACAACCTTAAAAAGGTGGCCAATAGGTACAAAGTACCTGTGGTGTGTTCTGCGCCAAGGAAAATGTCGGGCCTGTGCCCACAGATGTCAAGAGGGCCCGTGCCTGCCCCCTGTGGCAAGAGGCATGTGAGGCCCTACGTCTCCTGTGGAAGGGTTTACATCGGCCAGACCGGCTGACCGTGTAAACGATCGAGCGAGGGAGCATGCTCTTTCGATCAAGAATAACCTTTTGGCACATTTGCCTATGCACTGCTTTACTAAGTTTTACTATAGCCATCAGGGCTTGTGAGTTGACGAAAACGATGCCATACAATTTGTTCTCGGCTTGCACACGCGTCAGTGTGATTTACGGACAATGGCTGCGCTGGCCGTCGACACGTGTTTAAAAACCGCGGCCACCATCAATCGATCATCTCGGTTCATCTCAAATATGCTTAACATCAATAAATAAAGAGCATATCTTCTGTGGTGTCGTGATACATGGTCTTCTGCGGCGTTCATTACTAGCGCAATGCATGTGTTCTGCTGTTATTTGCTCGTTTACAATTATTGGGCACGATGAGGCATCAGACATATTACGTTAGACGGATGATAGAATGTGTTCTGAAAGCTAGCAGAATCCCAAATAGAAGGTTCTCGTTCACAAAGCCCTTTTTTGTTTTGTCCTTTCTTTGAATGAGTATACTGCTTGTCTTCTGTTTCAAGTGATGTTTTCACTCGCAGGAGCTCTATGCGTCATGCTCACCTAGTCCATTGCAGTGGATGGGTCCTTCTTCCATTGGAAGGGCCTGATTGATTCGTGGTCTCACCTCCTTGTTCACCTTATAGGAGTGTATTGTGTTTGCACACTGATAAGAATACGTACCAAACATTACAGGCATATTGTCGTACTGCTTGAAGTATTCCCAAACTCCATTTTGTATGCTCCAAACACAGTTACTTCTGCTCTGAATCTCCTCCAAAACAGAGATTTTCCTTCTCTAAGAATTGCTCCAGGTCCTAAATTGGCTGGATGACCACTGAGCATCGACACGTCATAACATTGAAATTGCCGTTAAAGACGCTTATTTATATTGAGGTCAAAAATACTTTAGTATTACGGGCATGACATTACGAATATATGCAGTTAGACACTTCCTTATATGGTGAAGTTCGTTATGGGGACGTGGATTATACAGTGAAACCTCGTTAATACGTACCTGCCGGGAACGCGGCATAACTACGCACTAAACGGTAGTACGCATTAAACACCAAGTACAAATTTGCATTGCCTAGCGTACGCCATCGCCGCCAGCAAATAAATAGAGTGCCACAGCAAATATTGCCTAAAGTACCCACCGCAAAGCCTTTTCTTTCTTTTTGCCAAAGGGGAGAAAAGATCCTAGCACACTCGCACGACCGCCCGATATGCGCGTAGTGGCGACGCCGAAGAGCATTTCGAAACTATTGCAGGGTCCGGATACGCGGTCAACCCGACATAGCAACAGAACGGACAGTTCTGCTTTCCGCAGTATATGTGCGTGCGTGCTATAACCGCGATCTGCTACTAAACGAAACTGACATAGTTCCAGTGAAAACGCGGTACAGCCGCGTGGAGCCGATCGTCTCCGGCTAGTTGCATGCAGCGCGTCGCCTACTCAGCTCACGCTGTCACTACCGGGCCGCTTGCTGTGCCGCACGCGCGGCATTATCGGGGGAATGTTGTTCGTACCCCACTTCACTCCACATTGTGCACTGATGTGGCGAGTAGCTTGTTCGGTTAACGCAGCGATGACGAGCTTCATGCAAGCGATGCGCACTCCGCGATGCTCTATCGATCCTGGCAGCGGACGGAGGAGCGTTGGGTGGTCGCCTAATAAAAGCGTGCAGTATGGTTACAACCGCGCTACGCTTGCTGTATCGTACACGTGCGTTTAGTGTGATAGCGTCAATGCAGTGAGGTTTCTCGGCGCCCGCGACCCGCAACGCTAACTACGCAACAGCGATCTGCTTTCGCTTCTACAAAGTGGTGCGCGCCTGATGACGGCTTAGTAGCGTTTGCTGTCGGGCTAATTGGTACATGGCTGAAGTTCTTCGTCCCTGTCCGAGCATTTGTGCCATTAATTCAACTTCAGCCTTGAAGACGGCTGCGCACAACGAAGTGGCAGCGATCGGCGGCCCAGCGCGTTCAGGTTGTCGCCTAATAAAAGCGTGCAGTAGGCTTAAAAAGTAGCGCTGCGCCGCACGCGTGCCCGAGCAGATAGCTGAAGATACTTATTGTGATATGGTTGTCGGCGATAAGTCATGTCGGCGCGTTCGTTGGTGGCCGCCACCTCGCCTTCGTTCTTTCCCAATGCTTACCCGCAAAGGCGCCGCCGCAATCGCGCGGAAGTCGGAATCGGGGATTGACTGATCTGCACACTTCTCAACAAGGCAGAAGACCTTTGGCGGCACATTCTGGCGTCGGGAAGTTGAGCGGCGCAGTAAAATATTATGGCACGAAAAGTTATCGCGGTACGCAGGGTACGCACTAACCGGTAGGCATAGGGCGAACTACGGCTTAAGTGGTCAGCGAATGCATTGGGCTCTATGGGACTCGGTTGGGGATTCGTCGCAACTACGTTTTAACAGTTAGTACGTTTAAAAGCGGGTACGTATTCTTTATTCATACATAACCCCGCTTTGCCCAGAGGCGTTACAGCAGGGGGGTTACAAACATGAAAAAAACACATCTTCATTTTTACTGCACACTTGCTCAGACATCAAACCATTCCACTGGTTAATGGTTTTCACAAAAAATGAATTCGCGTACAGGTTCGTCCTGGCCCGGTATGGCCTTATTTTGTGTATATGATCCATGCGTTCAGATATGTACTCTGGCTGTTTTAGGTAAGTGTCTCTCTCAATTCCTGTTTTATTATGAAATATCTGATATAACAACTTCAAACGTAGTTTTTTACGTTGTGATGAAAGTGACTCCCAGTTTAATTCTTTTTTCATTTCGGTGCAACTGTGATTTCTTCCATACCGACTCAGGACAAACCTGGCTGCTCTGTTTTGAATTTTTTCTAATTTATTAATCAAGCCTACTTGTGACGGGTCCCAAAGAGTACAAGCATATCTAAAATTGGTCGAATACAGGTGAGGTAAGCCGTGTTCCTAAGCTGATAAGGTTAACGAGGTTTGACTGTATTCGGGTTTAACTGTCGTGAAGGCCTTCTAACTGCGCTAACAAACACGGAAGATTGAATGTGCGCAGACCCTTAGACGAAAGTGCTGTTCCTGCGTTTCTCTTTTCACAGCATTTTTTTGCACCCGCACCTTCGATCGGCTTGGATCGGAAGGTTTGATCGCATAGTACCCCTCGTACTCGTGGTTGCGATAACGACTCAAGGTGCAACTCGAGTGCCGATACAAATGCAGCCACAGATTGCAAACAAACAATATCAGTTGGAAGTTCTACTGCTGAGGGAAAAAAAGAGCATTTTAATGTGTTACAACGGGAAATAATTGGCCTAATACATTTGACGTGGTTGGTTCTACTAGAATGACGTCCGGGTGGCCCAAAGTAGTCGGACTTTGTTTACTTTGTCAGGTCGTGATGAATTAGACAAAAAAAATTTCAAACAAGCTATCTTCCTCCGACAAGCGAGCGTAGGAATACCCGATTCGATGCAAAGTGCGGTTACGCTGTCATGTCTGGAATATTTTGTGTATATAAATCTGATGGCCCAGTTCTGAATCTTTTCTAACGCGAGGCATAAATATTTTTTATGCGGATTCCATACTATGCTGCCGTATTCCAATATAGGCCTGACAAGAGTTTTATAAGCGGTTGATTTCACCGAGGGGGAAGCTGTAGCTAGTTTTCTTCTTAAAAATGCAAGTTGTTTAAACGCTTTAGCGCAAACATTACTTATATGTAGGTCCCACTTGAGTGATTTTGTTATCGTAATACCTAGGTACTTAACCGAGTCAACTCATTCCACGCGATCATTCATTAGTGTGTATGTGAAGTTTAAAGGTTCTTTTTTACGAGTGACGGTCATGCACATGGTTTTCTTTGTGTTAATTTGCATGCCCCGTTTTTCGCACCAAGTGCTGATATTTCTAAACACTTATTAGGTTTTATCTGATCATCGACTGTCTTAGCAGGTGTGTAAATGACGCATTCATCTGCAAAGAGCCTGATTTTTACCCCAGGTTCCATACATGAGTAGATATCATTTATGTACACTAAACATAGAGTCGGCTCCAAAACTGATCCTTGTGGGACCCCTGAAAAAACGGCAAGATGGTCTGATTTTGCATTATTTACATAAACGAACTGGGAACGGTAACAGAGGTAGGCTTCAATCCATGAGACGACTTTGGAATTAATTCCTAGGGATTTAAGTTTGTAAATAATAAATTGCGTGTTATGAATTCATGCAATAAAACCCAATTTTTCCATAAGTGCTCTTTTATTCTCTTGCATCCTTACAAAAACCCACTTAACTCAGCTTTCCGGTCGTAGTCTGGTTTTAGGGCCTCTAGGTGTATACGTACCCCAAATTTTTGAAATTGCATTGGGTAACACTGCAACATACCTTTATATCTGCGGGGCACGGAAGCGGCGGGGGAAGTAAAAGGGGGGACGGCTTTGGATAAATGCACGTCTTTAAAAACAGTTAAACATTAAAATGGGCGAGCCACTAGTGGGCATGCTATATTTCCTAGATCTTGAAAGGTACTCTGGTTCCTGATATTCCGCAAATGCAGTGCAACTGCATTTGTGGAATATCCCTCTTTCTCCTAAGTAAACCTCTTGAAGCACTTAGAAACAAAATAAGCTTAGTTAAAAATACCGTGTAACCGTGGGAAGACTTCCGAACGCTGACACACACATTCAAACCAATAATGGCGCGTGTTTTGCACTGTGCATTACAGGTGCCCGATGAAGTTTCCGAAAGTATCGGTACGCTCACAACCTGGCTATTTTATTCCAACTGGAAAACAAGCACTTTTAGCTCACCCAAATACCACCTGTACTTGAAGTTAACTAAATGAATGTCAAAATATCCAAAGAACAACATAAAAAATAAAATAAATGCCCTGCACGACAGCTGCATGGGGAACCCGCTCGGAACCTGCTTCGGAAACGCATGTGTTTTATTTCGGTGTTTAACGCACTCCGTGCTCGTTAAAGTTATTGTCCCTGTAGTTTGATAATTGATGAGCATCTTGGGACACAGATGTTAATAATTAACGGTTCAAGCGAGCACCGAGTTCGGTTTCGGGCGCCCGCAATATACACGGGAGCGAGCGGCGCATCGTCTGCTACCGCTGTTTCTTGGGCCCCTCGAGAGGGCGCGCGTGTAGTTGTCGCTACCTTCATAATAAAGGGACCTTACTTGTACCTATTTCACCGATAGGTGGCAGCCATTCTCTGCCTTTCACTGCCGTAGCACATGCTCCACTATTTCGCGCAGGCTGTGGTGGATTAAGCTATGCCCAGGGGCCTTTACAGAACCTTCTGGAGCCACCGTTTGAGACGAGTACCCGTAAACAACCTAGCACCAGGCCGGTGTACTCCTCTACCCCTTAGGAAAAACTGGTGGGTTTCCGGTCGGCACTGGAAATCGAACCTGCCACCCTGGAAGCGACGACGCTCACACCTGTTTCATTTGTCAGTCTGTGAATGTCCAGTGTTCCCCCAGCTCACGTTTGTTAGCTCAGTTAAAAAGCTTTACGATGACTGTCAACTCTGACTTGGTGCTCCACTTCAGGTTTAACTTCATTTTGCTTATACCGCTGTCTGTGGCATGAGCAGTATGCATACCTTGCGTGTTTCGCTGGTGGCATGTCATTACTGCAATACAGGTAGTTTGACCGCTTGTTTTTCCGACACGTTGCGTGCATTGGTGCAGTTGCTGGTCTAAGCATGCCGAGCAGCGACCGCCCATGGCCGAGGTGGAGAAGACCATGGACCACTTGGCGGCCCTAGTTCCTGGGGCCGACGTCCCTCTGGCATATCCGGCACCACAGATGGATGATGGTACGCCTAGTCGTGCTTCTAATAGGATGGTCTTTGGTGGACGTGTCTGGCTCGTTTGAAACGAGATAAAAATGAACACGAGGTCCTGGTCACCATTCCCGATTTTGACGAAATTTACTCTAGGCACAGGTTTTTGACCCAGAACAATGATTTCAAAGTTAGTTTTGTGAAAAATAATCTTGTTCGCCTAAAACAAAAATATTAATTTGGGCCACAAAAAACACTGCTTCGCCAGTTTTGCAATTTCTGAACATTGAGTGCACCTAGCAAAAAAACACTGCACTTCTTGGCCACAATAATTATTCCCATCAAAGAACAAGTGAAATGTAATCTTATGAGTATCTTACTTCTCTTTGCTGTCAGAGGACTTTGAGGAAAAAAATCACAAAGATGGTAAACTGCACAAAATACCTGTATTTCAGGAATTTATTGCTGCAGATAAGGTAAACTGAGGACTATGAAACTCGCTACACATTGACTTTGATATCTGAGCTTTCTTTTTAAAAAATTTGTGGCTTTTGCGCACACCGTTATACTTCAAAATTGTGCTGAAACGTATGTGGTTTACCAAAAACGCCGAAGTTTGAAAGTAGTTGTCTCACGAAGGTCATTTATAATCTTTTTTAAATCTCTCTTATTGTGGTCGTGTACATTGTCTACAATGCTGCGTAAAAAAACATTGCATTACTTGCGTTGCTAATGCCTCAAACGTGATGCTACTCAGCCTGGCGGTGGCTGTGCCATCAATTATATGCTGCAAACTGGATACAAGTTCTTCAAGATACTTGGGTTGGATATATCTGGGATTGACTGTAGCATGCTATATTTTTCCAGCGGTGCTACTACACACGTGCTGTCGAAAGCACACTTATCTCAATCAGGTTAGTGGCTATAGCTGTGTATACTATGTGTTTAACAATTGGCACAAAGATTAGCAAGAGTGTAAGAGAGTGCGTTTTCTTGTGACAAGGGCAGACGTGCAGGAACCTGCTGCAGTGGGTGGCCACTGCTCACGCAGATCTAGCGGCTCCAAAGGTTATTTGGCAATAAACGAAACACTGGTGCAAAGAAATAGTGCTTCCAGGAGCAGGTGGAGAAGAAGCGGTCATTTCCTGTGTTTCCTGGTCATCAACAATGGTGCAAAATGGGAGTGAGGTTCCACTGTAGCCTGGCAGTGCCTTGTGTGTTCACCAGGCCAATCACATTGCCAGCTCAGTGGGAGGATTTGATTGCCAAACTGGAAATCACCAAGTGCAGCTCAAGATCGTGCCAAGCCTGCGGCACGTTTCAGGTCCAGGTCTTCAGGTGTTGCCACAGCAGGAATCTAAGCGCCAGCTCAGCCTTTATATTGGCAATTTGATTTTAAATCGGTGGGCATAAAAAAAAACGTTCCTCATTTAATTTAGGCTGTCAGAAGCATGTATAGCCCGAACGGTTGGATGCTTGAAAAATGTCGCACTGACGGTCGTGAAAGGCACGTGGATATGTTCAAATCAACCTACAGTTTGCCAAATACTCTGAACAAAGTGATGTGACGTCTCGAGCTGCAAAAGTGCAGGAGCTTTAGCGGTATACAGCATAGACCGCTTATAACGTAAGTCGCCGGAGTCGCGAATAACCGCACTATAAGTGGTACTGCACTATAACCAAAACAACATTTTTGAAAGCTTGCACGTGTGCAAAAACATGACCAACGGGTAGGCGCGCGATTCCGACTATCGAGGCATGCGACTGGGATGTAAGTTTGTGTCTGCTTACATTTGGAAATATTGAACGGTTAGCGTCCGCGGACCTGCGGTGCCGACATAACGAACGCAGAAAAAATGCGCCATCACGGGAAGTCACCACGGTAGCACATTGCGCGTGCGCCATGTCGAAAACGGTGGTGACCACAAACCACCACTCAAGTGTTTCACACGCACGCCCGCGTTTTCGTTAAAGATGCAAGTCACCCCTTCTAAATGCAACAACTGCAATATGTTTCATTGACTCGGCACCAAACCGCAACTTCTGTAGTCCGCGGCTGCCGACATGGCAGCTAGCGCTCGTTAAGCCTAGCGTGCGCGTTGCAACTTGGCACGCCGCCAGAGAAGCTTGCCCTAGGCAACACGGAGATCGGGCGTAGAAGAGATCGCACTCGCGAGCTAAACCGAGGGCATCACGCGTGAAACGCAGTTTCGTTTCGCGGTCGGGAGAACAGCCACGGCAACTATCCTGAAAAAGTCTGTCAAGCTTGTAAGTCCGCCTGTTGGTGGCAAAGGCGAAAGCTCAATCGCGTCTCAAAGCATTGTTGCTTGCGGGGAAATCGAGGTTGCACGCGCGATATCTGCACTCTACGACGAAGCAACTATTTTCCCGATGGAGACAAATAGCGGTAATGCGCTCTTGATGCGGACGCGGGCGCCCGTACGTAGCGGAGCGCGCATGTCATGTGGCCGGGGCAAAGCGCGCATGTCAAGGCGGTAAAGGCTTCTCCTTAGTTAACTACAAAAGAAGCCACAAAACGTCAAAAAACGGAAAAAGCAGAGCGGCAGAAAACAGAGACAGAGCGCAGAGACGTTCTCTGTTTTCTGCCGCTCTGCTTTTTCCGTTTTTCGACGTTTTATGGCTTCTTTTGTAGTTAACTAAGTATGTACCAACTTGCCCAACAAGCAACTTTCCTGAAAGGCTTCTCCGTCGGCCACGCAACCGCTCCCCCTCCTCACATCAAGCACCCGCGCCGGGCTGCTGTGCCCCACCGTCATCCCCATTATTCTTTTTCTCCTCCCCTCCTTGTTCGTTCGTTCCGCATCCGCTCCTCCTTCGTAACGCCGTCGCCGCGCTCTCCCCTGCCGGCGCATCTCCGCTGAGAAGCATGCTCGCTCCCTCGCATCTCTGAGAACGTTCCGGCAGCCGCATTATAACCGGTCTTTCATCTCGGGGGTCTGCACAATAAGCGGTATGCGTATACATGGAGTTCTATGGGAGAGTAAACGGGAGTCAGAAAAAACCGCATTATAGCCGGTACTGCACTGTAAGCGGTTACGTTATAAGTGGTCTGAGCTTACCTTTATTATAGCTGCAAGGGGGGGGGGGGGCTTCGTGCACGTTCCGTGGCTGGAGCGTGCGGGGGAGCAGCGGCAGTGCAGAGCAGACGACGTAGCAGAGGATCCGTCGTCGTCTGCTATGCATTACGCCAACCACCATAGCAAAGTACCCTTTGAAAGTTCTTTATACAGAGTTATAAATTATACGAACGGTGCTCGTAGTTCTTAAGATTAAATTATGTGTGAAAGATAAAAAAAAAGCTTTTTGTGTTGAGAGCAAGACAACATTTTTTAATTGCTTTTGCAACTGCTGCTAGAATCCACATGAGGCTACCATCGCATCCAGATTTTGTCCCCATTGGCTCTATGGGAATATCACTGCCCCGACTGTTCTCCCAACGCAATCTTGTAGAATGAAGCGTCGACAGATTCTTGGGCAGTTGCTCTCTCGAGACGACCATCGGCTGTATTCGGTTCTCTTCGGTCCACACCAGTCTGGCAACTCGTTCTCACTTGTAGACACCCATGCATGTGGTGCTAATTTCGTTAAGACATTGTTGTCCGTGGCGCCTGACGCACGTGCGCAGTCGTGTATGAAGATGTCGAGGTAGCCATGCACAGCTGGTGTGTCAGATTTGGTCACGCAGCATCCTGGAATCTGGTGACATCGTTGAGAAAAAAGCTGCCGACCTTGCTTTTAATCTGGCCACGGAGGACATCTTTGAGTGAGCTGTCGACAAGATGTCCCAGGCTCACAATGTGCACTGTTGTTAGGTGCCATCAAGTCACTGTCGGATGCTAGTGGCACCATCAACGCCTCCAAGATCTGTTTGAAGGAAAGAGATGACTTTTAAGGGCTTGTTTTTCTTTGTTAGACACAGTATTAATGAGAACTAACAGACAATAATGCCAAGGAAAGGCATTATTGGGATTATTGTCCTTGACAATATTGTCTGTTAGTTCTCATTAATGCCGTGTCTAACAAGATCTGTTTAGTGCTTCAAGCTTGCCTTGGCCCGGAGAATACCATATAATCATCTCATCAACAGGCAGTCTGGTGTCCTCTTACCTTGCACATTGGCTATGATTGAATAATTTGCATATGTTTGTGTGCTTATTTGTATATGTGTTGGGCCTTGTCGCAGAGTTGTGAAACGAAGCTCGGCGAATGGCTTCACAGAAACGAGGGGAAAGGCGCAAACTGAGAAAAATGTCCGGCAACAAATACGCATTTGTGCAGCCGAGTCGCTGGGCAGTGACGAGTGGAGTGAGCCAGCTGGTCTAGGGACCAACCCGTCGTGGGGCTCCCAGCGACAGGCCACCTCGCTCGTGTTGCAGGGAGCTACAGACACCACCACAACCACCGAGGTGATTGTGCACCTCTTCCCTTACCCGAGATAAAAATTCTCGGGTGTCACACATTCTTCAAGGCTTTGTCTCTTCACTCTTCCCCCGAACGTGTCTTGGATTTCTTCCTTTATTTTCTGTTCTCAAGTGCAACGTGCGTAACCGTCGTCTACAGTGCCATCTTGAAATGTGTAAACAGTACGATATTAAATTGTGCAGATTGATGCGCAGCAGCCTCAATAAGACTCGGTGTAATATTTTATATTTGACATATAACAAAGTACTATTTCACTTTTTATAACGTCATGTCTATATAACACATATTTCTGAGCTCAGTATGATTGTAGTTGACACGCGATTTTTGTGAAATCACAGAGGAGGAGGGGCAGCAGATGCTGAAGGCTGGCTTCCCTCCCTGCCACAAAATGTCTCAGCCTGAGCTTTTGCAAGATCAAGGAAGGAAGAGAGGGTGCCCTGTGTATTTTCTTCTTTTTCGATTAAAAGCTCAGTGGAAATTCGTGACTAGTTTTTCTCCTGTCCTGTCTGACTGGCCCAGCCTACTAGACTTGGGTAACTGCACGTGTGCGGAGCGTGTCGTCTTGCTGCTGTCCGAGTACAAGTGCCTACATATATTCGGGTGAATGTGCTATCTCGGACTTCCAGTCATAGCGAGTTGTACATGGTCTGGACCAAGTTTCAGTGATTCCTTGTTGAGCGTAAATAGACTGTTTGCGAACAGTGCGAGTGCCAAAACCCCAGCGTTGATTGGCAAAAATTCTTTCTGCAAGGCAGCACCGCGTTTGTCTGCGTTGCTTTGATGGAAATTTCTGCAAATTGCCATTTCCTGAAGTTACAGCATTTAGAAATTGGCTTAAAATTAGGGGTGTGCGAATATTCCAGCCTTCGATTAATTTTCTAATAGTGTTTGATATTCGATTCGATTCGCACCGCAACCTCACTATTCAAAGTATTCAAACTTCCAGAAAATAAATATAACGGTTTCATTTGCTTACAGTCAAATTACAGCACTTGTAAATGATGTCTGTAAACCCAAATCTCCTTGCAAACTTGGACGTATTGAAAGGCCGTCACCACACTATCTTAGACAAGGCATGTACCTCGATCACTGCACACAGACTAGAAGCATAAGCACAGCATTGCTTATGTCGTACTTAATTGAACGTAATGTGCACCCACTTTTCAACAGTTCTAAATAAAAATGCATCAGTGCTTAATATTACAAGGTCTTTTAAAACAATTTGCATGGCGCTATGTTCACAATCAGAAGAAAAAAAAGAACAAAGTGAAATTTATGCTGCTGGCAGTTCCGGTCCTTCAGTGATCCAGTTTTGCTGACTTTAAGGCCCCCAACTGTCTGTCGGATTCATTTTAGTGGTGCCCGACATAGAAACGAGCCCCTCGAAAAAACTCCTCTCGTTCAGCCCACACCTTCGAAGGTGGTGATACTGCTGTCCACCTTTTTCCCGAGAGCCAGCCAGCACGGCTCATTTCTCGTCACACAGTTAACCGCACACCCAGCACAAATCATGTAGCTAAGGATAAGAAAATGGTTCAAGAGAAACGTGCACTTAGCACTGCGTGGAACTGCAAGTGATGTCACCCAGTGCCGCCATGCTGTGACATACCTTGGGACAGGTTTATTGGAAAACAATATTTCAATATTTCACCCGTGTTAACCATTGGATGTGGCTTTGAGGACAGCGCGTTGTCTTGCTCAGGCCCATAGAAGCAGCCGAGAGCAGCCGCCACAAATGAGTGCCCCAGCGTCGTTGTCCTGCAGCAGTGAGGACTTGCAGCGGCTGACTGAGCTCTCCATCCAGGATGGGGCTGCGGGAGATGCCATCGTCCCACCATGGACACCTGGTGACTTTCATTCATTCTGCATCACAAGAGGACGTAAAATATGCTTCAATTTATACATGTGCTACTTAGCTTTGGATCACTGCATCGATGACAGAAAAAAAAAGAGCACACAGACAGGAAGGTGATGCGGTTATACTTACAACTGAACATTCATTGAAAACCAAACAAAATACATATGCAGTAAAAGCTTGTTAATTTGTATTTCATGGGTTAGTGCGTCGGTACCACGCCATCGTCGGTACCACGCGGCACTGACGACGTTTTGTGGAATGCACGCGCGATGTAGTTTATTCCATTCCCTTGTCATGCGGGCGAGTGTATATCGGGCAATCTGGGAGATGCTTGAACGAAAGACTTAAGGAGCACTATTATAACGTTAACTTAGCTGTTTCCTGTCATTTAGGCATACATTGCCGAGATTGTGCATGCGTTCCACGCTTTGAAGATACGCATGTGCTCAGCTGTTCTTCGGACCTGATGACAAGACTGATCATTGAAGCTGCACACACAGATAATAAGGGTGACGCATGTGTAAGCATGGCATCACTTGCACTGACCGAAAAAGAAAAACTGTTTCTTGATATGTGTCGCTAGGTGTTGACTGTTTGCAATGAGCGGAAGACCAATGTACCGGATTGTTGAAATTTTCTCTTCTTTTTTTCGTGTGCCTCCTCTACATATATATGATGCACTGATGCTAATAAAAAAACCAGTTGTGAGTAAGCGCTCGTGTGTGTGCCCTTCCGTCCTCGTCTCTTAGCGCTGTTTCATCACCGTATTTTATGGGACCGGAAAAAATGTCAGTTTCGCCGCAATGGCGAAGCAATGAATGTGATAGCAATAAATTGGAACGTAACACGAAGACCGGAAAGCAGCTCGAAATTGCCAGCGCGTCGCTTGAGCCCAAAGGACGCACGAAAAGAACGCATACAGGACGAGCGCGAACTATTATGCGTCACAGCTCGACACTTGAAGCGCACTGCTCAAACATAAAGCAGGACGCACAAAGCGAACGAACAGGTACACACAGGATGAGCGCGAACTAACTGTCACAGTTATTTCTGTTTGAACAGAGCGCTCCTTTCGCAAACGCGGCCGCTGTAGCGAGCGAAGTGACCTTCATACGCTCTGTGACTTCATCGCGGGGAAAGCACAAAACATACAACCCCCCGCTCCACCCTCCCGGCCGCCCCCTTCTTTCCTCGAGATAAGCGCACGTAGGCGACCACGCCCTGTTGGGCGAAGAGCAACGGCATTCGCAGGAGCGGGGCAACGACCTTCAAAGCGCGCCCCGCTCGCTTCGCGCCATCTCGGCGGTGACCAAGAAAGCATGCTGAAGTAAATGCTGTATATAAATAGCGCGCCGTTAGCAGGCTGAAGGACGGCACTCTTCGTGACCTAGCTGTCTAACGCCGCACGCTGCGAAGCGAGAGGTCGCCCGTTCGATTCCGCGCGTCAGAAAGTTTTTCTGAATAATTTTTCTTTGTGGCTTTTATATACAGTCAACGTCCGATTTGTCGGACTCCCTAGGGACCGCGAAATCG
Source organism: Rhipicephalus sanguineus (assembly GCF_013339695.2). Lineage (NCBI taxonomy): Eukaryota > Metazoa > Arthropoda > Arachnida > Ixodida > Ixodidae > Rhipicephalus > Rhipicephalus sanguineus. Next base: position 8,886,094 of record NC_051181.1, read on the forward strand.
TCCGAAAAATCGGGCAGTCTAAAAAAACAAATTCATGCTTTTTTATTACGCTCAAGCGGTCAAATCGCCACGGCCACGTCCGAAATAGCGTTAGTGCCTCCCAGTACACTTATCAGGCATTTTGCTGCGTGCCCAGGCTCTCGCAAATAATTCGGTGCCTGCCGCGAACCCCATTAAACTACGTACGTGCCAACCACCACTTTTGCATCCGTGATGAGTGCCGCTGATAACAGCAAAGCACGGAATAGATTACGGCTCTCTCGCATGAAGCGTTTGTAAACGATGACGCGGAACACAAAGACTGTGGCGGAAGAGCGGACGACTCGTCCGGCTTTCCCCGATGCGTGTGCGCTTGTAAACGATGCGCACACACATCGTCGTATCGCCGCCGATACGCATTTGCTGCCGTGTGAAGCCGATCGTTTCTAGTTGTGTGCAGCGCATCGCCAACTAAGCTGACGCCGTCACTGTGTTGTTTCTATATCGTACACACGCATTTATCACGAAAGGGTTCGTGATGCGCACTTTGTTCCTGACCGCACACAGGCGCGGCAATGGCGAGCTGGTTTTGTCCGTGAAGCAACGCGTCTATGCGGCGCACTTAGCGGTCTCGCATAATGAGGCAGCAGGAATGGCGGCGCGGCGCATTTGGGTTCTCGCCAATTAAATGCGTGCAGTACGCATGCAATTGCGCTTGGCCACATGCACTCCCGAGCAGTTAACTTAAGATGCTTATCGTAAGGGTTCTCAGCGATTAAGCCGTACTGGCGCATTTGCCAGCTGCCACCATCACGCCTCCGTGCATTTCCGCTGCTTGTCAGTAACATCACACGGTGCCGTGATAGCGGCCCCTTTGAATTTCTGCTCTGCTTCACCCCGTAACGCTTCGGCATTGTGGCAAAGCTGACTTTCAGACTCTGCTAAAGTCGCAAACAGATAGACTCGCGAAAGCACTGGTTCGAACCTAAGAGATGATAGACGCGGCAGAGGTGGGGGCTTCAAATGATGCCTTTCGGACCTGCAATTTGGGCAGAAAGTCTGAAAAATCGGACGCGGAATACAGTCAACTGCCGATTTTTCGGACGCCCGATTTTCCGGACATGCTCGAAAATTCGGACGCTTTCGCGGCACCGTCACCAGCCCCATAGACTTCAATTTATTACAAGTCCAAAATTTCGCACGCTGAAGCTATTCCGCGTCCGATTTTTCGGACTTTCTGCCCAAATTGCAGGTCCGCAAGGCATTATTTGAAGCCCCCACCTCTGCGGCGTCTATCTCGTAGGTTCGAATCAGCGCTATTGCGAGTCGATCTGTTTGAGACAGTAGCAGAGTCCGAAAGTCAGCTTTGCCGCAATGCCGGAGCGTTATGGGGTGAAGCAGACCAGAAATTCAAAGGGGCCGCTATCGCGGCGCCGTGCGGCGCTGTGAAATATGGAAGCTAGAAACCAACTCGCCCAACATATAACCTTGTTTACGGGTGAGAAACAGCGCTAAAAAGACGGGACAAGAAAGGACACGAGACGACGGCGCTGACAGCGCCGTCGTCTCGTGTCCTTTCTTGTCCCGTCTTTTTAGCGCTGTTTCTCACCCGTAATCATGAACCAACCAGCCCAAATGCGTACCCTTCTACAGTTCATATAACCTTGTGTTACGGATAAGCAGCGGAAATGCACGGAGGCGTGATGGCGGCAGCTGGCAAACGCGCCGGTACGACTTAATCGCTGACAACCCTTACGATAAGCATCTTCAGTTAACTGCTCGGTAGTGCACGTGGCCTAGCGCAGTTGCATGCGTACTGCACGCATTTAATTGGCGAGAACCCAAATGCGCCGCGCCGCCATTCCTGCTGCCTCATTATGCGAGACCGCTAAGTGCGCCGCATAGACGCGTTGCCTTCGCGGACGAAACCAGCTCGCCACTGCCGCGCCCGTGTGCGGTCAGGAACTAGGTCACGAACCCTTTCATGATAACTGCGTGCATAGGCGTGCGCAGGGTTCTCCATCAGGGGGGGGGGCAAAGGTTCATCGCAGCGCCCCCCCCCCTACTAAGTCAATGTAGGGCGCAGATTTTGCGCCCCCCCCCCCCCCTCTTAGGTGACTAGAAGGGTCATTGTACGGGGCAGATTTTGCGCCCCCCTCTTAGGTGATTAGGGGGGGCGGCCCCTCCTGTGCGCACGCCTATGAATGCGTGCGTACGATACAGCAACAGTAAAGTGACGGCGTCAGCTTAGTTGGCGATGTGCTACACGCAACTAGAAACGATCGGCTTGACACGGCAGCATATGCTGCGTATCGGCGGCGATTCGGCGATGTGTGTGCGCATGTTTACATGCGCACACGCATCGGGGAAAGCCGGATGAGTCGTCCGCTCTTCCGCCACAGTCTTTGTGTTCCGCGTCATCGTTTACAAACGCTTTATGCGAGATAACCGTAATCTATTCCGCGCTTTGCTGTTATCAGCGGCGCTCATCACGAGATGCAAAAGTGGCTGTTGGCACGTACGTAGTTAAGCGGGGTTCGCGGCAGGTACCGAATGTATTTGTGAGAGCCTGGGCGCGCATCAAAATGCCTGATAATTGTACTGGGAGGCATTAAAGCTATTTCGGACGTGGCTGTAGCGATTTGACCACTTGAGCAGAATAAAAAAGCATGAATTTATTTTTCGGACTGCCCGATTTTTCGGACGATTTCGCGGTCCCTAGGGAGTCCGAAAAATCGGCAGTTGACTGTAGTTTCAGCGTCTGAAATTTTGGACGTTCTAATACATTGACGTCTATGGTGCTAGTGTCAGTCTGAATTTTCGAGCATGTCCGGAAAATCGGGCGTCCGAAAAATCGGCAGTTGACTGTATATATATTAGGGGTGTGCGAATATTCGAGTTTCGAATTCGAATCGAATAATACCTAATCGAATAATTCGATTCGACTTTCGAATTGCTAGTATTCGAAGTTTCGAATAATTCGACAGGACGAATATCTAAAACGCGACAAAGGTCACTGGTGCAACTTGGTTAGGGTGGCGTGGCTAAAAGTAACGCTAATGTCGTTACAGTCGGCCTTTCTTAAAACTTTCAGTGATATCCTGGTTCAAAGGCGAGCGCATGTTTATTTTAAAGGAGATTATGTCATTTCTGCACGTAAAAAAACACACACGAGAAAACTGTCTAGGCCTTCACAACTTCGTTTCCGAAACGAAAGCACGGACTTCTTTCGTATAGTTCGGTCGCGTATGCCGCAAGCACCGTAATGCGTCCTGACTTTGATCCGCGAAACCCCCGCTGATTGGCTTCACATGGAAAAATTTGTTCACACTGTGTCACTGCCGCACCACACCACACGTTCAGAAACGTCCATCGTTCCGGCGCGCAGTTGAAACGCTGCTGTGAACGGGCGCCCGAAGGTTTTGGGGCCCTGAGCACTGATGACGATGAATCAGAACATTACCGTTGTTGTTTCTTTCAATTTTCCATAAAAATTTTGGTATTCGATATTCGATTCGATATTCGATGTTTTTGGCCACTATTCGACACTATTCGATTCGAATTCGATTCGAGATTAAATTTCACTATTCGCACACCCCTAATATATATACACATGTACATATACGGTGCATGACGACGGCGATGGCAAAATCCAGCCGAGACTGTCCGTATAATTGCTATCACAATAAAATGGCTGAATTAACCGAATGCCGAATTATCAAAAGTATCAAGGAAGAAATTAACAAATGTCTGTTAATCAATGCACTTTCATTTTTTTTATGAATACCTAAATCCAGTGCTTATTTTGCATAAGAGCAGTGCAAAAGCCGCTATTTGTGTAATCCTGTGACTTCATTCTCAGTCAACCACAGCGCCTGACTACCGAGTTTAATTAGGCCAAAACGTGCTCGGCACCCCTTCCATATTACGTACCGCCAACACCACCAAGTGCATGTGACGATTCTTTCGCAGGTAAAATGGTCGGCAATGGATAGTTCGTCCATCATAATGTAGCAAACGCAGCTGAAAGCTCTTTGTCTTCAGCAGCTTCCTCCGTGTTTGAGTTTTGTGACCTTGCACGCACATTCTGTCGAGTTAAAACGAAGCTGCTGAGTGCCGGATCCACATGTGGACAAAACCGAGGTCATCAAGGGGGTTAAAATAGATTTGACTTGAACCTCCTTGGTTGTCGCTAACAGATCACCATATCGATGCGGACCATATTTTTGTCGTCTGCGAACGCAGTTTTCGCTATTTTGCGTCGCAAATTTGCAGCACTCTGAGGATTGTCTGAATTAACTGGTTTGCTACCAAATGTGACCGATTTAACAGAAGTTTGATGCCATTAAACAATGCATATGCTGGCCAGGACCAGGGAACACATCCGAATTATCTGATTTTTCGGATTAGCGAGGTCAAATTAATGAGCTTGTAATGTATATAGGAAAGTTAAGTGACCACGTGTAACAAATCAATAGGCACAAAGACATAGTTATCTAAGGTGGCCCTCTGGATAATCTATTTCAGCTTTTTGCAGTGTAATCGACGGTTGAGCTGTACACTTCTCTCCACCCTGGTGTATGAAGAATGCTGCAGCAATCTCACATGACGTCCTATCTCTAAAACGCACCAACACCCTAGCACCAGATAAGGGGGGGTGTGCACAAACACCAGTGACCATGCAGAACCAAATTTTAAGAAGGCTGCCCTTCTAACGAGATTCATGAGGCAGTTGTTGAGAGAATATCCAGTTTGCCCTATGTCCATTTTTTTAGCTTTTTTCATTATGAAGTAGCAACCCATTTAACAATCCATTCTTCTGAGTTACTTAAAACAATTGAGTGTTTGTGTTAAACGACCCCTGACAGCAAAATTTTTGTTGGTGACATTTTTACTGTAATTTGTAGCTTTGTGTCTGGTAATCTCTGAGTTAAATCGTAAATGCTCTAGCGTATCGTATAACTGATTCTAACATAGTTAATTGCGACCATTTTAGCGTCACTTCAAAATGCCTGCCTAAAAACCACAAGAAACCAGTGCCCCATGCGGGGGAGCGTCAAAGACCACGTGCACTCAAGCTGTGGTAACGTTGACAGCGTGGTTTTCAAATCTGGGCCCCGCGTGCAGTAGAGATTAGAAGTATGTGGGTGCCTGTTAAGCGCGTGTCCGTTCACGAACGCTACCTCGAGAGCAGCCCGACAACACAGCGAGAGGGGTGAGGAACAATAGGCCTCGCCGGGTGCCAGTCGCGCTATTGTGTGTGCCCCGCAAGCCTTCTGTGACCTCCACAATACTTGCTTTACTCGAGGAACGTCACGCGGGGCCTCGATCTACGTCATACCAGGATGTCGCGAGGTGCAGCCAACTCAAATGAGCACTCACGCTTACTTTAAAAACCAAATCAAGATATTTTAAAGGCAACGTTCGCCACTAATACCGTATATACTCGCGTAATGAACCCTCTTTTTTTTCAGAAATGTTGATGCAAATTTGGGGGGAGGGTTCATTACGGGGAAAAAAAATTGCGGTAGGTATAAAAGTTGAAATTTCGCATGGCGGTGTTCAGAAATTCTATAATTATACCTCAGTCTTTAAAAAGTAAGCGCTTGCACGTAATGTATGCGGAAAAAAAAAAGTTTTATTGATGACACCAACCGGCCACTCCTTGGCGCTCCTACTCGCTTCCATCGCCGTCTTCCTCGCTTATGTCACTTGCTGTTGCCGCCTCGTCATTGCCACACCACAGCGCATCGCCTTCTGTACCGTCCAGGCTATTGGAGATCCCAGTCTTCTTGAAGCTCCGGACGATCATATCGCTCGAATCTGGCTCCACGCCTCCTGAATCTAGCGGCACAGCATCTCGCTGGACGGTCTCCTTATTTTACCGGCAGGAGTCAGGTCGTGGTTTCCGTCGGCCATCCACTCCGTGTACAGCCGCCGCACGTTGTCCTTAAAAAGGCTTATTAATGGAAACGTCAAGGAGCTGCAGCACGGAGGTCAGGCCACCGGGGACTTTTTTTTTCTTTCCGAGGATCAAAGTGGGGGGTGGGTTCATTATGCGAGTGGGTTCATTACGCGAGTAAATACGGTAATCGGTCAGAAGTGCCCCCGTATACAGGAAAGTCAAACAACACAAACATCTCGAGCTTTCAGTTTTGGTGTCAGGGGTCCTTTAAGGAGGCTATGTTGATTTCTTGTAGTGTAAGCTACGGGTAAAATTAAACCTTGGTATAATGAAGTTTTTGATACACTTGAAGGTTTCAGTTTTTATAGCTCCATGTCCATGGAATTCCATGTATTTGTTTTACCTCATTATAACAAAGCGATTTTACCCCCGGTATCAGTATAGTGGAACCCCAGTGGGGAAGGCAAGGCAATTGCACGCTGTGTGACGGAGAGCAGCCATCAGTGCGGGCAGAGGTTGCATGTTATTGATCTCCTAACATCCTGGAAACCAATAGCATGCACATCACATCGTCACAGCATTTTAGCTTTACACGCAACATATGGGCACGGTGAGGAGGACATTGCCAGCCTGGCATATCTCAAGTTGAACAAAATGTTCATTACTGACAGCCACCCCGAGTTGCTCTTCACCTGAATCCACCTCTTTCATGATGCCCCGAGTGGAAAAGTTGCAAAAGGCCCTCCATCTTGGAGGCTTTCCTTCGGGCAATACCGGTGGTCCTGGCCCCTACCAAAACGGCAGAGGGCGGCACAAGAAAATGAGAAAGGCGGATCTCGAGCTCACCAGGTTGGAAGGTCCACATTGGCATTAGCAGCGTCCGTCAAATCATTTGACAGGCCCTGCGAATGCTTATGTGAACTCCGTCATTGTTTGCACTGTGGGGTTGTTCAACACACTGCTTTTATTAAAATAGCAGTGCTCACGTGCACTGCGCGCGAGTTAGCCAAAGTTGAATTGCTTGTACATATTTTTCTTTTCTTTTCTAAAACTAAGCCTTCTTTGTTATGCAGGAGTGTGCTTAACTGGGCTGGTTGGTACATGATTAAGGCGAGAGCAAACAGCGCAAACAGCGTGTTTTTGTTGTTCTTCTGCACAGTGCTTCCGCGTATATTGCATATCCAAGCAATAAACCAGTGGTTGTTAGTTCAGCGCTTGTGTCTGTCGTTCTTCTTCTCCGTCTCGTGTTTAGCGCTGTTTGCTCTCGCTTTAATTGTTTGTTATACTGCTCCAAATTTGGGATTTTGGGTTCCTAAAGCAACATTTTGCTGCTCCAAAAATTGCTCCAAATCCTGTTTCAGCTGTTGCATCTCTGGTACACTGCTCTTGGATGGTTTGTGCGGCTTGATAAGCGATGAACTGGCAGGGTGGCTGAAACTTCAATAGGAACATGATAAAACTTGTGAAAGAGGTTTAGTCTGGATATATGACATCGTAAGTCTAGGTTAGTAAGGTGACCACGAGCTTCAAGTTTGGAAATACTGTATTTATAGGAATACTCAGAGCAGATAAAACGAGCAGAACAATTTTGAATTGATTTTAAAATGTTAGATAGGTTAGATTGGTGAGGATCCCGAACAGAGCATGCATATTCTAATTTAGCACGAACAAATGTAATATAGGATATTAGTTTAACTGACGGGGGCGCAGGTCTTATATGCCAACGTAGAAAACCCAAAGTGCAATTCGTGGAGTTAACTATGTTAGTCATGTGGGCTTACCAGTAGATATTACCGTATTTACTCGAATGTAATGTTTGTTTCCAGACTTTTGCTACCCAAAGTTGACCCTCACATTACAATCGAATATCGATTGTCTAAAAAGTGCAATGATGCACCCCACAGTTTTGGCCATTTCGCAATTCATTTTGGCAACATGTGACAGCCAAATGCCATTTGTATCCAGTACAAGCCAACAACCGTTCTCTTTGTTTCCGTTCTGTGATGATGTCAGCATAGAGTTTCCTACAATTTTCCCATTCCCATTTCTACAATACTTACTAAAGGGAACTCTGGCACTAGTGCCTATGGGAGCTGCAACGCATGGCGCTTCAGCCAGCATGGGAATGATAGGTAGTACACGGATTTGTCTAGACTTAATTTTTTCGGCTCCGTTTGGCTCCGCGTCGCCTGCTTCCGCTTTGTCGCATAACGAAATTCAGCAAAAGTCAGCAGTTACACTTGACCACTTTAACCTTTTTAGGCTCACCAATTCAAATCTGGTCACGAAGTTCACAACGATCCATCGTTTTGTCCAAAACACAGCAATAAGCAAAGCCACAAGTGCGTTCAAAGCCTTAAAGGCCAACTCCGGCAATTTTTCGAGGTCAGTGGATCTCAATAAAATTCAACGGGTACGTTCCTTTTCACGTTCCCGTTATTTATGCCAAATTACAAGCTGGAGAGATGCGCAGCTTCGTTACAAATGAATTTTATTGAATGCCCAGACTCTCCCCACCTCGATCCCCAGAATTATTGGCAACATTGTGGGCGTGACGTCATTTTTGGCAAAGCGGAAGTGATGGAACCGAGGGGCCACTAGAGCGTATGCTATTGCAAGGCAACAATCGCGAGTGTTTGGCCAGCACTTCGTTGGCTGGACGTGTGAATTTCGGTTCCTTGTGGTAGTGTGTGCGATGGGTGGCAAGTGGTGTTGCATCGTGGGCTGCACACGATTCCCCGTTGGCCGTCACGAAACACTCGCACCTAACGATTACCCTGCATCTTTATATTAGAGTGTTTTAGAATGCCGGTTTACCGCACGGAAAGTACGGTAATACCGTACTGGCTAAAGAATGCACATGCGTGAACATCACCGAAACACTTTCCGTAACATATACAGGGTGCACCGTGACCGGACCTATCAGTATACAGTGAGCTGCGCATCGTGCGAAACAACGTAACCTAATCTAGTAACGCTGGTGCAAAAGGTGGCTCGTATTTTTGAACTCCTTCGGCCGTACCAACGCGATGTTGAACGCCGCTATTGCCTAACTTATGCACTCTTCCCATAGCAATATTAAGAAGCTTTAGTTAGTCCGCAAAGTTCTCAGCGATAGCATTTTACCCGATCGCGACCCCACAAACTCGAGCAGCCTGGACCGGTGGCTCCACCTGGCGGTGGAATGCGCAATTGGGCAAGCAAAGAACTAAACAGGTGTGTTCCACTTCATCGAAGAGGAATGGCCATTTTAGTTGGCCTCCAAATGCATCGGAATCGCAGCTGTCATTTTCCGACAGCTCCGAGGAGCTTGTGCACGTACGTGGCACGGTCAGTCACACACAAGATATATTTCTGATGGATTCACCTGTCCCCTGAGCGTCTGCTCTTTGCCGCTTTCGCAGCTTTCATACTACGTGCTGGAGGGACCGGCATGCCTTGCATGATTTCCGGTTTTTGCCGACTTATACGTCACGCGAACACAGTATGCTCGGTTGGGTTTCGGTTTCGGTGTTGCGCTTTTTTGCTTATTTAAAATTATTCTCCGATTTGCCGAGTATTTCTGCTATCGGGCCCATGACAGGAGCATCTCAGGAACATAAAAGCACCATTACTTTGGCATGGCCAAAAAATCGTCGGAGTTGGCCTTTAAGCATGAAGACTAGGCAAATCCGTGTGCTACCCATCATTCCCATGGTGGCTGAACAATCGCAGCGCCAGAGTTCCCACTAGGTAATTGTAGGAAACTCTATGGGTGTCAATGATGTCAACCCTAGGGATTTATCCCTAGATCTAGGGGTTTTCTATCTCTCTCAGGGATTTGGCGTCTATTAAATCTAGGGATTTTGTAAGGCTCTGAAAATGTTGCACTATGGGGCCTAATGAGAGGCATTACTGCATAACCACGCTTTTTGAACTAGAAAGGCTATAAGAAACGATGATTTTTGCTATTTACTCTTTTTGATTTATGAGAGCTTTGGTGTTTTGCTTGGCCAAGTGAAAGCGATAACATTTCTGTAACGCGAGATTATTATACGCTGGATACTGGGGGAAATGAAACTTTGGCATCGTAAAGCATGCACGTGGGTATCATCATGAGTGCCCTGAGTAATTGCTGCTTTGTAGTGCACATGAAAACATGCCAAGTTCATGTTTGCCACGTGCTTTCACCGCACAAAGTCTCCATGTCTAATAACTTCTGGACCAGGAGACTTTGAGAGAAAGAGAGCGAAAGTAGGACCGACAATTGGGCGAGTTGGTACAGATTCGTCATTATGGAAACATTGTGTCAGAAATAGACTACAGGACTGTCCATGTGTTTTCAGTCTTTCCTAAGAATGAGAATAGGGACAAAAATATCTGATCGAAAGGACACAAGATGGCCATCAGCCAGTGAAAAAAGGGCCCTGTATATCTAGTGCAAATCATGCAACGCTGATTGCAAGTACAAGAAAGGGGCTACAGACTTGCGATTGACCTGAACGATCACATATATGCCTTCAATGACTGGGCAAAGTGAACTTGACAAATTTGTCTGTCTTTGTAGCAACTGGCGCCCTTTGCAAGCCCTTTATGTGCAATTACTCCACTGAAAGTTCACAAAACGACGTTAAGTGGCTGTTAATGATTCTTTTTACTTCTAATAAGATTCAGATGAATTGGGCCACTGAGCAAACTATATTTATGCTTTGTTAAAGGTGAATTAACCTGAACGACTTCAAAAAATCAATCTAGGGATCTTTCTTGCAATCTAGGGGCCAATCTAGGGATAAAACGTTGACTTGGTTAAAATCACTGGATGGCATGCGCTACGCGTTCGTGCTTATGTCTTTGTGTGTGGCAATCTCGGTGGCTTTGGCTGCTCTCGGTGTTTCGAATTCCCTTCGGCTCCCCTTGCGATGGGAACGTGTTGCGCTCAGTACGACGCCTGTTTCAAGAGCCGTGCTATATTGACGGCCGAGAAATCAATTCAACTGCTGCCCGAAGCCTCGACGTGAGTGAGGTGACCATCTGCAAGTGGCGGCTCCAGCATGAGCTCCATTCAGGTGCGAGCACGGCTGAAAAGGTTTCTGTGAGCCTCGTCGGGGCCGCCATTTCGAATTGGAATAGCGTGTCGCTGATTTCGTTACAGTACAGTGCAGGCGCCGTACGGCGGTCCATATTGAACTGACACAGCTGAAAGCGAGTGATGTCGCTCAGCAGATGGCCATCCCGTGAACAAAGTTCAACACGTCCCGTAGGTTGCTTCGAAACACCACATTTGGAGACATTGTTTGAAAAATAAATGCTGCTTTTTATGCCTCCGCTGGCCTTACATTACATTGGCGATCTTGTCTCTGTGAGGAAGAAGATCGGCACACACAGAATTCCATCACCATCGGCTGGCTCATACTGGCCATTCGCTCTCTGGCTACACCCTGCCTGCTGTTTCTACGATCGTTGCCGTCAGTAGACCTCCATAACACTTCTTTTTCTGTTGGACGCAATGAAAAGTCTCTCCCCGCGTTACCTTCATGGTTTTCTTCTTTCTTCCTGGACACTATGGAAAGTCACCCCTCGCGTTATAATCGTGGTCATGTTACAATGGAGGAAATACGGTACTTGAAAATGTTGCGCCAAGATATTTGTAAGAGTCGGTGGATGAAATTGCAGAGCCGGAAATGGTATGTTCTGTTGGCTGGTGATGAGGCTTGCGATGAAAAGATACCAATTAACTTTTTCTTATGTTTAATGACATCAACCAGTTGTCACACCAGGATTTTATAAGGTTGACGTCATTTTGAAGAATACAGTCGAACCCACTTATAACGATCCCACATATAACGATCTATCGGTTATAACGACCATATTTGGGTGCACTTACGATTTTCCTATGCTAACCATTGAAGCTGCGTCCACATATAGCGAACATTTTTCAAAGCCTCTTACTTTTACAACGAACACTTCAGACACGGTCGCGGTAAAAATATGGCGCATACGAAGCGAAAGAAAGTTAAAACAGGCCTTCTAAAGCGCGAGAGGGGCGCGCGCTCGCGCGTGCCCCGCTCCAGTTTATTCGCGACTAAGATATCCCTGATCGGCGAGCACCGCACGCAGATTTCGGACGCTGCGAGCGAGGTCGCTCACTTTTCAGGCGTTTCTTCAGTGGTACAATGGCAGTGAGGAAAAAAAAAATAGTAGGCAGCATGAAGCCTTGCGGTCAGCTTTCGCACAGTAACCTTTCCTGACGCTGTTCTCTGCAGCTACGACCGCCTGCGATGAACTAAACAATGCCTTGGAACGCAAGAAGGCATAAATGCAAGAAGTGATAACCGCGATAACTTTCCATCGCAAAAAGGTTCACTGCGTCCCTAAACTCGTCGACGCCACAATGTGCCGCAAAAGGTCGTCCGTCTTTTCGGTAACGGCAGAGACCGGTCGATCGGTGATTACGACTTCCGCGCGATTGCGGCGATGCTTTCGCGGATAAGCATCAGAAAAGAGCGAAGGCGAGGTGGCGGCCGTCGATGAGCGTGCCATTATGACTTATAGCCGACAACCTTATATCACAGTCATCCGTAGATATCTGCTCGGCTGCGCGTGTGGCGTACTACGCCGTGCACTGCGGATTGACGGTGGTACGAGCGCGCCATGCTTAGTCATGCTGCCGTTCGCAAGTTCGGCGCCGCCGCGTCGTGCGAGACCGCTTTAAAGTGCGCGTCGCTTTGTAGAAAGGAAATTAGCTGTTGTTGAGCGGCGCGGGCACCGAGAAACATCGATGCACTGACAGCGAGCGTATACTGCCTGTTTGACTAGGTGACAACTGAAGTGCGCCGCGCATCGTCGTGCAGGGCCGCGAGAGCATCGCGGAGACGTAGAGTGCGCGTTGCTTGGAAAATGGTTGTTTTCGCCGCGTTGAACGAAGAGGCTAGTCGCCGCACCCGTGCACGGTCCGGAGTGAAGCAAGCACGAAGAACGTACAAACGCGCGCATACGGCATACAGCAAGCGGCCCGGCAGTGACTCCGCGACCCGAGTAGGCGACGCGCTGCACGCAACTAGCCAGGGATGATCGGCTCCACGTTGCGGTACCGCGCTTCGGTGAAACGGTGTCAGCTCATTGCAGAGGCGGTTAATTCACTCGTGAGCACGCAGCGGGCGTCGCTTCACGACGCGAAAAGGCTTAGCTTGTCACCGAAGGGGTTGATAGCACTTTAATAAAAGTGCACGAAGAAAAAAAAAACGACTTGGCCGTTAAGCGCACGTTTTTAAGGGCGAGTCCATATACAACGAACTACTGATATAACGACCACTTTTCGCGACACTTTCGAGTTCGTTATAAACGGGTTCGACTGTATTATATATAATATCTGCGCTGTTTGTTATGGGATGGGATACGACGCAGTCATCTGCAAAGAGGCGAATGTTAAAAGAGACGTTAGCTGTAAGGTCATTAATATTGTAGCGGTGAAGGAACAAGGCATTCACCAGTGGGACGATCTCCTGGTGCGAAGCGCGAGTGCTGATCACGGGCTGTGGTCGCAGAGCCTGTTTGTTTCTCGCTGTACCCTGCTGTCTGCCTGCTACTAGAAGTCGTCAGTAAATTACATTTCAAAGTGCTGGAGGAGCTGGGTAGTTAAATCTGGAACTTCGAAGCCGGAAGCTGCCCACTGCGCCGACAATGCCTGATCAGACCACCGAGCAAGGCACCGCCCAACAAGGCACGGCCCAGTCGCCACTGGTCATTGTGCCTACCACCCTGTGCCAACACGATCCCCCCTTCTTCAACGGCACCGTGGACCAAGATGTAGAAGATTGGCTGCTGTTATTTGAAAGGGTGAGCGCCGCCAACACGTTGGACGACCCCTCGAAATTAGAGCATGTCCCATTCTATCTCAAAGACGTCGCCAGCCTGTGGTTGTGGGCCGCTTTCAAGACCATCTTGGCAGCTGTGTTTGGTCGCCCTGCAGTACGCAAGCTCCATGCCAAACAGTGCCTACGCGGATGTGCGCAAAAGCAGGGCGAAAACTTTACCAGCTACATCGAAGATGTCATCGATCTATGCAAGCGCCTGAACCCTGAGATGACTGAACAAGACAAGATCAGACATATCTTGAAAGGCATAGACGATGATGCTTTTCAAATGTTGCTAGTGAAGGACCCACATACCGTGTCCGAGCTTGTGACCTTGTGCCAGAGCTTCGAAGAACTTCGAAAGCAACGCGTCTCGGTTCAGAGGTCGACGACAGCAGACGGCTCCCTCGCGGCCCTGACCGTCGGTGGTGACAACACCCTGTTGGCACAGATAAAAGAATATGTACGCGAAGAAGTCGCTCGACAGCTCTCGTGCCTGTCGTATTTGCCGACCACCGAAGTGCCCACGAACTGCCTAACGCTGGCTGTCAGGCAGGCTATTCAAGAGCAGGTCTCCGAGGCGTTGCCGTCCGCCTCTCCACCGACACCTGTCGCCACACCACTGAATTATGCAGCTGCCGTGGCAAGGCCACCACGTCATCTGCCAGTATCGCCCCCACAACCTGTGGGACCGTGCACCATGCCATTTTCTGCTACACCGCAGCACTACGGAAATCCCTGGCGCACTGCTGACAACCGGTCCATCTGCTACGCTTGCGGAATTCCAGGTCACGTTGCACGCCTATGTCGTCGGCGCTTCGCGGTGAACCCGGAGGCACCAAGATATCCTGACTACTCGTTTCGGCCGCCATACCACGCGCCTCACATGCCACCTGAAGTTTATGAATGCAACGCGCAAGCTGCTCCCGATACCCAAACCTTCGCTTCTCGACGCTCTGCTTCCCCTTCACCAAGTTGTCATTCTGTGTCCCCTATGCGTCGACGACCCACCCTCACTGAGACGGAAAACTGACTGCCGCTGCTGCAGAGGCACGAGCTGCATCGTCGTCTATTCGTGTAAGTCCTCGCCTGTCCCCCACCAATCTTATTGATGTAACTGTCGAAGGTGTACGAGCACTTGCGCTCATCGATACTGGTGCCACAATATCCGTGATCAGTCAAAGACTGTGCCACTCTATTCGTAAAGTAACGACGATTCCTCCCGTGGTTTCCCTGAGCACTGCGAGCGCACAACAAATTGAGCCCGTTGCAGCATGTACAGCCAAAGTGGTAGTTCGAGACGTGTTGTACACCACTGAATTTCTCGTGTTGGCTTCATGTTCCCACGATTTCATTCTAGGATGGGATTTCTGATCACGTCATCATGCCGTTGTCCACTGCGCTCGGGCCGAAGTGGAACTATCTGCGTTTCGTGACCCGCGTTCTGTCGATGTGACCGTATCTGCTGTGACCAACCTTGTCGTCGCGATGGACATTCACCTCCCTCCTTTCAGCACCGTATTTGTTCCTGCCTACTGCACTTCCCTTTCTGACGTTACCGTTCTGTTCACGCCGTCTGACATCTTCGGTAGCCGCCACCACACGTCACTGCCATTCGCCGTTCTGGCGCTTCGTCAAGACACCACCAGAATATTTATTTTCCAATCCCAACTCGTTCCCTCTCAACTTGAGCCGCAACGAGACACTCTGCCACATCCAGCCTATCGATGAAAGCGTTATCGTGCCTATTGATTTCTTCAACACCAAGCTGAATGCGGAGCTGAACGCGTTGGTTCCTCACCTTGCTTCAGACAGTGTGTTCTCGGATGCATTTCACCGTTCTATCGACAGCCATCTCGCTACGGCTCAAGAAGAGCAGCTTCTTACCCTGCTGCACGAGTTCAGACGTTCGTTTGACTTCACCCAAGCGGCGCTAGGTCGAACAAACGCCGTTGTTCACACAGTTGACACTGGGAACAATACTCCTTTGTGCCAGCGCCCCTATCGTGTGTCACCAGCGGAGCGTCACGTCATTACAGAGCAAGTTGACGACATGCTCCAGCGCGGAGTCATCAAGCCTTCTTGTAGTCCTTGGTCTTCTCCGGTTGTACTCGTCAAGAATGAAGATGGTTCCATCCGATTCTGTGTGGACTACAGGCACCTAAACAACATTACGAAGAAAGATGTTTACCCTCTTCCCCGCATAGACGACGCCCTCGATTGTCCCCAAGGTGCCGAATTCTTTTCTTCGCTAGACCTGCGTTCGGGTTATTGGCAGGTCCCAATGGCCGAGTCTGTTCGCTCGAAAACAGTGTTCGTCACACCGGATGGCCTCTACGAATTTACAGTAATGCCATTCGGACTTTGTAATGTGCCCGCAACGTTCGAGCGAATGATGGACAGCATTTTACACAGTCTCAAATGGAAGACATGCTTGTGCTATCTTGACGACATTGTCGTTTTTTTCACCCGATTTCACCTCGCATCTCACTTGTCTGCGCAAGATTCTCCAGTGCCTTACCAACGCAAGCCTTCAGCTTAACCTGAAGGAATGTCACTTCGGGGCTCGGCAAGTCACCATGCTTGGTCATGTCGTTTCAAAAGACGGCATCCACCCCGACCCTGACTGTTGTATCTTGACAAAGAAAGACGGGAACCAGGCGAACTTGATAGCAGGGGCTTACTGCTTTATTCGACGCATCAGGGGCGTCTCAGTACAAGGATCGAAACATAAGACATGAGACAGATAATACAGATAGCTGCCGGCTTTTTATAGCCTTCACAAGGGCGTTACGTCATAGACACGTGGAATCGAATTTCGGCGTGCCAAAATTCGATGAATGTGCAGTGTTGTACCGTCATAGAAATGAAGAAACGCGCCTGATGATTGAAGCATGGCATATCGAGAATAGTGGTAGCGCATGTGTGAGCCAACCATCGATTAACTTGCATAAAGATGAAATCAAATGCCTTAACAGTTATCTTCAACGTTGACCGCCACGCGTGCCGGATTGATAGGTTCGCCTGTTGCACGGGCATGTGCAGATAAGTTTTCGTGCCTTCTTTCCTTTTCAGCCGTTGTGCGTCTCTTCAGTTGTTAGTCGGCGTTTGTGGTGTCCTGACTTCTTTCCTGTGTCCTTGTTTGCACGCCCTGTCTTTTTAGAATGAATACTTACCAACTAGCTCAGCTCTCTGTTATTCTAACTATCCTTTACGTTTTGCGCAATGGTCAACGGCAGAGTGTGGTCCTTCCCTTCATAGGTTACCCGAACTTCAACTTGCCCGATTACTGGAATCGAACTTCCATTGTAAGCTGTTAACCTTACGTTAGCCTTTCCACAGTGCTTGTGCGGAAACAATTTCCGGAACTCACTTTCGCTCATTATCGAGACTGCAGCTTCCGTGTCGACCTGCATCTCGACCTGTTTGTCGTCAATCAGTACGCTTACATTGTATGCCCCCGCCTTAGGCGTCATTTCCACTCTAAACAACACAGTTTCATCACTGGTAGCATCTACGTTTGTCACTGATCTAATTTTAGTTCTGCACATTTTTGCCAAGTGTCCCATTTTCGAGCATTTAAAGCACTTGCTATACAAATGCGGACACTTCTTCGTGACATGTGAGCTACCACATCTAGTACAGACAAGATTGGTCCTTTGAGGCGGAAAGTTCTTTTTACCTTGTGCAGAAGACTGCCGTTGACAGTTGACGTCGTCTTCAGTGGCACAGGCGCTGTTGGTCGCGTCGTTGCTCTGGACTTGCTTGTTCTGTCCTTGCGCTGCTTCCATTCCCAGCGCTTGCACTGTAAGCCTTTTCGAAGGTGAGGTCCTTGTCTTCCGTCGCGAGGAGCTTGCACTGGATAGCGTCGTTGTGTAATCCCACAATGAGGCGGTCCTGAATTGCCTCTTCAAGAAACGTGCCGAAGTTGCACGTGGCTGCCATCTTCTTGAGTTCCACGACAAAGTCACTGATGCCTTCACCTGGGCGTTGGTCTCTCCGGTAGAACTTGTACCGTTCCACTACCACAGAACACTTGGGCGTGTAGTGGTTTCGCAGGGTCTCCACAATATCTTCGTAGCTGGCTTCTACGGGAGTCTTCGGAAAAAGTAGATTTTGAAGCGTGATAAATGCGGCCTCTCCGATAAGTTTCAAGAACAGCTGCTGCTTCGTTTCCTTGCCTATCTTGTTAGCAGTTGCGAATGCCTTGCAGCGTTGCACGTAGACTTCGAAGTCACCCTTCTCCGGTGAAAACTGCGGCAGGTGAACCAGAACCCCGCCACTGTTCGCCATGGTAGTGGGCATTAAACCGTAGTCCGATTTCCAACATCTACGTCGCCATTGTTGTATCTTGACAAACAAAGACGGGAACCAGGCGAACTTGATAGCAGGGGCTTACTGCTTTATTCGACGCATCAGGGGCGTCTCAGTACAAGGATCGAAACGTAAGACATGAGGCAGATAATACAGATAGCTGCCAGCTTTTTATAGCCTTCACAAGGGCGTTACATCATAGACACGTGGACAGGCACGCAGGCAGTCAGCATAGTGGCCGCACCGATCTTATCACAGATAGCCTCCTGCATGTGCCCAGCCGAACGGCGTCATGCATGCCATTATTTATATGTAGCACTGACAAACTTTGCGCTGTTGCTGAATTTCCAAAGCCGGCTACAGTTAAAGAACTACGGAGCCTTGTGGGCCTGTGCTCGTATTTTCGTTGCTTTGTCCGGAACTTTGCTTCCATCATCGCCCCGCTCACCAAGCTCCTTGCTGGCCCTGCGGATCTTTCGAATTGGACACAAGCCTGTGACAGATCCTTCACTACACTGCACCAACTACTTACTTCGCCACCCGTCCTGCGCCATTACGACCCAACTGCGCCAACCGAGGTACACACGGACGCCAGTGGCGTTGGCCTTGGTGCAGTACTCGCGCAACGCAAACCTGGTTTTATGGAGTATGTGGTCGCCCATGTCATCCGCGCCCTCACTAAGGCGGAAGCCAACTGCTCTGTAACCGAAAAGGAGTGCCTCGCGATTGTGTGGGCGTTAAAAAGTTTCGCCCCTATTTGTACGGCCAAACTTTCGAGGTAGTGACTGACCATCACGCACTCTGTTGGTTGGCGTCGCTGAAAGATCCTTCTGGTCGGCTTGGACGTTGGGCACTTCGCCTACAAGAATTCGAAATTCGCGTCGTTTACCGATCGGGGCGAAAGCATTCTGACGCAGATGTTCTCTCACGATCACCCGTGAAATCCGATGAAAAGGAAAGCTCAACCATTGACTTTACCCTCACTGCTGTTAGCGTCACTGACATGCCATCTGAACAGCGAAAGGACCCTTGGATTGTCTCTCTCTTGAATATGCTCTCCAACTCATCAACTTTTAAAGAACCCCAGGTGGTCGAAATTTCCGGAGCCCTCCACTACGGCGTCTCTCATAATCATATCGTGGTTTTGGGACGTTAAACCCCAGATATCATCATCTCATCAACTTCCCCATACCCGCGGGCTCTTCGCCGCCAAGCAACGCATTTCGCAATACGAGATGCTGTCATGAGTAAAGGGGCACGGGGTGTGTGCCGGACAGCGCAATGCGTCGATGGTGTGCAGGGAATGGAAAAGTACCCGATGGTGTGCACCCCCGCCACGTCGACGCAAGCCATTGGCCGGAGAAAGACGCGTGCCACGCGACCCAAACTGAGGTGTGAAACCCCAGAGGAACTAGCAGTCATTGTTCGGTGGAGTCGTCGAGGAGCAAGGTGGTGCAAGCCAGCGTCGCACCCGCGACGAGAGCAGCAGGGCTGAGTTCTGGAGGCAGTGTTGTGCATGTCCCGGGAGGGTGGCCGTCGACCTCGGCGTCTACCGAGCGAGGCGTCCCGGGCTTGTGGCAGCCTCATCACGCAGTTCTTGTGGCACCTGCGGCACTACCACAGCTCAGCAAGACGACGGCGACCCACCGACAATCACCGGAGAGCCACGTCGACAGTTCGACCCGGTGGCACCGAAGGGGAGGCCAGGAGTTAGGCCTACCTGGACGAGACAGATGTTCTCGACAAAGGGCCGGAGGATCGGCGACGAGGACGACTAGCAAGGCGGCGAATCGACGACGACGACCCCAAGACGTCGACAGCAGCTGCGACGACGGGGCCGAACGTCGACTTTGACACTGGATCGAGGCGACGAACACACACGAAGTAAGAACGTTCGATTCGCGTAGCGAGACTGGGACGCCATAGTGGCCAGACTTTCGGGCCAGTAGAGCCGAGCTTAGTTAGAAGTGTTTGTTGTATTCTTTTGTACCGCTTGGCGTTTTTGCACATGTTACTCCTGATTGTAAATTTTTAGTGTGTTAATTTTTTAGTTTGCCGTGGTGTGGGATATAAAGTTTGTTTGCCGTGACGCCACGGTCTCCGGCCTCGCTCACTCTCCCAACTCCATCACATATTGCAAGCGCTCCCGAGATACGTGACAGATGCCCTTCTATACCATCGCAACTATCAAGTAGCGGGTCGTAAATGGCTGCTCGTCATACCCAGCCATATGCGGTCTGCGCATATTTTCACGCTGAACCGCAACATGCACACGCTGGTGCACTATAAACGTATGAGCGGATCCGCCAACGCTACTACTGGTGGGGTATGTACACATTTGTGCGAAAATACATTTGCTCATGTTCATTGTGTCAACAACTGAAGACATTTCCTCATTCACCCGGTCAACAGCAGCCTCTACCATGTCCTGCACACCCATTTGACCGTGTTGGGATTGACCTATACGGCCCACTTCTGTGCTCTGTTGCTGCTAATCGATGGGTGATTGTAGCTGCCGACCATCTGACAAGATACCGTAAAAACCGGAATATAGGTCGACCCCCCAAACTTTGAATCTCCAAAAAAGAAATTTAAAAAAATCACAGAGTATTGTGGCACACCCTTACCTTGATAAATATGCGACACAACCAGCTGCACTGTGGTGACATTTCTTTTTTATTTGGACACTGATATGTAGTTAAACGCCAGAAGGTCACAAATTGCTGTCACTCAGACTCGTCCGAACTTGAGTCGGACGACGCCTGCTTGTCACTAGTAACGTCCCAGAGTGCATCGTCCTCCGTTCCATCCAATGCGTTGCTGATGCAGCATTTGCAAAAAGACTTGCGCACCATCTCTTCCGGGACAGATTTCCATGCTGATGACACCTAGCCACAAACGGTCGCGAGAGGTGGACGTCGTAGGTGGCCAGCGGGGGTCTTGGGATTGTCGCCCAGCATCCACTCATTGTAGAGCTCGCGTGCGCGATCTTTAAAGGGTTTGTTGAGCACTACGTCCAGTGGCTGGAGGATTGATGTTAGTCCCCAGGGATCACGACAAGATCATTCTTGCCATCGGACAGGGCTCCCTTTACATCGGCCGTGAGGTGGCCTCGAAATGAGTCGAGGACCAACATGCTCGGTCGCTGAAAAAGCACACCGGGTCGCCGATTCCACACGAGCCGGATCCATTCGAGCATGAGGGACTCATTCACGAACCCTTTTTCGTTCGCCCTCACGATCACATCCCGAGGAAAGTCTTCTTTCGGTAGCCCTTTTCTCTTGAAAATGATATAAGGGGGCAGCTTCTTTCCATTGGCTGTGCACGCGAGCGTCACTGTAAATTGCGAATGCTCGTTGCCCATTGTCAAGAGCTTCACTTGCTTTGATCCTTTAGCGGTCACAGTCGTGTTCGAGGGCATATCAAACCAGATCGGAGTTTCGTCAGCGTTGCCCATGTGTCCCATCATGTAGCAACGCTGTCGACGAAGTTGTATGACGAAGCGCTGATACTTGACCAGCTTGTGATCGAAACCTTCGGGCAGTTTGTGGCACACGGAAGTACGCCACTGCAGCGCAAAGCCCTTCCACTTCATAAATCGGCGCACCCACAATGGCGAGCCCTTGAATTGCGCCCTCGTGAGCCCAGAGTCGCGCGCCATCTCGAGAGCTTTCACGTGGATGCACTCCGCCGTCACGGGTAGCAACCTTGCACACAGCTCCCGGACGAACTCGGCGAGTAGCGTTTCCTGTTCGGGGTGCACTGCAGTCCGTCCACGAAACGAAGTTTTTCTTTGGTTGCTGCAGCATGTGATGCGCTGCTTTTGGCTCCTCTAGTATCGGACGCTTTTCTCCGATGCACCGAATTCCCGTTGTGCCGCCAGGTTGCCGTGCGCTTCGGCATACTCGATAACTTTTTTCTTAAAGCCTATCGTAAACTGCCGTCGGCTACCACTCATTTCTGAAGGAAACAGAAAAATAAAAACAGCGGATAACCGAAGCAGCCACACTTGACAGAAGAAAAAGCAAAATGGCGTAGCCCAATGGTGCCGCGAGCCCGCCGCTGCTGATGCTCACGATGGCAATGGAGGCTTCCGACTTTATCTGCCCATTGTTGCGAGACTTCCACATTTTTTTCTGCCAATTACCGGTATATAAGACAAGGGTCGACTTTTCATGGTGTTTTTTTGAAAAAAAATTCAATCTGTATTCCGGTTTTTACGGTACGCGGAGACGGCAGCGCTACCTTCGGCTGGTGCTCGTGACGTTGCCACCTTCGTCTTGCAGCAGTTCGTTCTTCGTCATGGTGCACCACGGGAGCTACTGAGTGACAGAGGTCGCGTGTTTTTGTCTGAAGTTCTAGAACAGCTTCTTCACTCATGCGGTACAGTG